>NC_067401.1:472446448-472508948 GCF_016432865.1 Antechinus flavipes | reverse complement strand
AAATACTGCCTGAATGGAACAGTCTGTGGGATAAGCCTCCTTTAAGGAAGAAACAAAACTAGCACATGAAAAATCAAAATAAACCAGACTCATCATCGGCTGATCGTGAATTTTGAAGAAATCCTGGCATGGGGGAAATGGGCGAGCAGGTGAGCGGGGCGTGGGAAAGTCTAAAAATCACACATAAAGACGGCTCCGTCTGTTTCCTAACAATCCGCTCCCGTGTCTGTTGGGTTCGTTCAAATTTTAAAGAGAAGTCCTGGGCTTTCCTGCCCCAAAAGGTGCCAGTCTAGAGGGGCAGCGGGAGCCCGGCACAGGCCGGGGGTCTAGATTGGGCGCCCAGAACAGACCGGGGGTCCGGAGGGCAGCGGGAATGTAGCACAAGCCGGGGGTCCGGAGAGGCAGCGGGAGCCCGGCACAGGCCGGGGGTCCGGAGGGCAGCGGGAGCCCGGCACAGACCGGGGGTCCGGATTGGGTGCCCAGAACAGACCGGGGGTCCGGAGGGCAGCGGGAGCCTGGCACAGACCAGGGGTCCAGATCGGGCGCCCAGAACAGGCCAGGGGTCCGGAGGGCAGCGGGAACGTAGCACAAGCCGGGGGTCCGGAGAGGCAGCGGGAGCCCGGCACAGGCTGGGGGTCCGGATTGGGCGCCCAGAACAGACCGGGGGCAGCTACGCTGGACAGAGCCCGGGCCTGGGGGGAGGGGTTCAAATCCAGCCTCAGATTGAGCCCTGATTGCTGACTATTGAAACTGACTTCTGAAAGTGACTAGCTGCCTTTGGGCTCTAACTCTATAACCCAGAAATCCTTGTTCTTTCTTGGGACCGTCAACACCCCAGGGGACAGCTAGAGGGTAGAATCCTACCCATTTTTCAGATAAGGAAAACCAAGGCCCAGAGATGGGAGTAGACATAAACCTTCAGAAGACACAAACGTCCGGCCTCTCCCAAAGTCTGAACCCTCAGATGGACCTCGCTGAAGGCGTCCCAGCCTTTTGGGTGAGGAGATTATCCCCCATTTACAGAGGCCCAGAGGACGGAGCCACGCCCAGGGGGTGCAAGGAAGTATGGACGCTACAGAAAATCTCACGTCAAAGGCACCCAAGAAGGAACCACGGCTTCCGGTACCCGGCGCTTTAGAACGGTCAGAGCGCCGTATGGGATGACCTCATTTTTCAGCCAAGAAAATCAGGACCAAAATACTCTGGGTTTTGCGACAATTCCAGAACAAGCTAATGGCACGAGCAGGTGTGAGAGGGAAAACAAGGGCCCTGGACCAAGGGGCTATTCACACCCGGCCTCAGTTTTGCCATCAATGGGGAGACGATCATTTGGCTTCGTGTCCAGTAGAAATTTCACTATCGCCCGTTACTTTATAAAGTCCAAAAACTAAACGCGGAACTGTTGTACCTTCATTTTTAACACGAGTCTCCTTGGGAAAGAAAAATCAGAACAAAAGGGAAAACCACCAAAAAAAAAAAAAAAAAAAAAAGAAAAACAAAAGGAAAAAAAAGGTGAAATGAGTCCGGTTTGATCTGTAGTTCTCTCTCTGGATGCAGATGGCGCTTCCCATCTAAAATTAACATGGAGCTGCTCCAAGAATAATTGGGCGCAAAATTAAGGCATTTAGGATAAGAAAGGAAGCAGGTGATTTGGAGAATATCTTTGCATAAGAATAAGGTAAGATCCGGATTTACTCTCCAAGATCTACAGAAAACAAAAATATTTCCGATCAAAAGCAACAGTCAAATGCTAAGAACAATGCTCAAAAGAAGGGCCAACTATTAATGACGTGAAAGAACACCCCCCAAAACTAAGGAGAGAAATCAATGTAAACAAGGTTTTACCTCGGGTCCAGCAACTGGACAATCACGACACAAGATAGTACGGGAAGATGGGACGCAGGTGCATGGTTGGTGGTACGGTGCCATGACTTGGCCCAACCCTCCTGGAAAGCAAAGTGGAACTATCCAAATAAAGTGGCTAAAGAGAGTCACGGTCCGTTGGCAGGCAGATTCCCACATACAGTAGGAATTATAGAAATGTCTGTGCCCTTTCCTTTCCCTTATGGAAAGAGAAAATTTAGCAATCAAAATCGATTAAGCTACTGTAGATAGAACGTAAGCCCGGAGCCGGGAAGCCCCGAGTTCAAACTCAGAATCGGACACTGCTCTATGATCTTTGAGAAAACCATGTCACCTGTTTGCCTCAATTTCCTTTTCTGTAAAACGGGGATATTTCAGGACTGTTGGGGAACCAAGCGCAACAACTAACGTAAAGCACTCAGCACAGTGCCCGGCACATAGTAGGTGGTCTGTAAATATTAGCTACCACAAGGTGGTAATAGACACAGCAAGTAAACCGATCCGGAGAGAGGGCAGTTTGGGCCCCGTATTTTTTCTAGGAAGAGGACGCTGTGGTTCAGAAAAGGCCGGCAGAGCTGGTAGAAAACGGGCAGCCGGCCCAACAACAAAGTCTGACTGGTGGGGGAGGGGCCCAGCCCCCTCCCAGAAAGCCCCGCTTTAGACGGGCCCCTCGTTAGCAGCTCCCTGCCCGGGGCCCCCGAAGCCCCACTGTCTGGGCAGTACAACCCGTACACAACCCGTACCCCTCACTGAGCTTTTGGGACATAAAAAGCCTTCAGATAAATGGGGCTAAACCATAAATATCGATGAATATTTCTTAAATCCCAGAGCAAGGAGCGCCCCCACGGGGGCTGGGGACAAGGAGCGATTCTCAGAAGGTCCAGGACTCCCCGGGGTCACAGAGGCAGGAATACGGGCAGGGCTCTTTCTGACCCTTCCTCAGGCAACACTACTAGATGGCAGATAAGGGCAGTCACATGGACACGACGGGAGCCTCTTTTACAGACTATTGAACCACCGGCTGTGGGGGAAGAAATACACGTTCAGGTTTTCTCTGTACTTTTAATACAGGTATTTGTCCGTCATCTCTGAAGTTTGGGCGGTCTATGGAACTCCAGCCATCCCAGGCAGCATCAGGCCGTGACAAGGAGTGGGCCCCCTCCCTCCCACCCTATGCCTCAGTTTCCTCATCTGCCCAATGAAGCGGGAAGGGATCTCTGGGCCCACAGAATCCCTGGTACAAACCCATGAAACCCACCTCAAGAATGTTTTTAAATGCTTCAACTAAATCACAAGGGAAGCCCAGCACACTGAAAGACAGCGAAGAATTTTTGAACCCAAGTTTAAAGGCCGCAGGTTGAGCAGCCCCGGCCTGGTCCATTCTCTTCCTCCTTTAGGAGGTGCCCGGAGGTCCCGGTTTAGGGGCGAGGGCCGGGCTAAGACGCCGGCAGGACGATGGCCTTTTACCCACCGCCGGCATCACCGAAGCGTCGGGGAGACCCTCAGCAAACTCGCCGAGACGCCCAACAGGATCGTGGGCTCCCGCGGCCCGGCCAGCACCCTCCCTGTGGACAGCTCCCCCAGCTCAAGGGACAAGCTCAGGGCACCGGGGCTGCCGGGGGGACCCCCTGAGGAATCTGTAGGACACGCCCTCCCCGGCCAGTAACAAAGAGGAACCCCGAGATTCTAGGGGTTCCCCGTCTCCCGGGCCGGAGTCACCCCCTGCCTCCGTGTCCTCCTCTGCAAAAAGGGCCCGTAACAGCAAGCCCTTCACAGGCTTGTGGTGAGGAACAAGGGATGACGCTGGAACATCAGACAAATGCTGGGTAAGGAGCGTCTGAGGCAGGGTTCGAGATCGCTCCTCCCCCATTCTCAGGAAGCCGGTTCACATCACTTAAAGGCGAGACGCCGGAGGGCTAATTACTCCCATTTTGCAGATGGAAAGCGAGGCCCACAGAGGCTCGCCCTCTCACTCCCCAGCCCTCTGAGGTGTGGACGGAGGCTGAAACCCCGGCCTCTGGAGCCCGAATCCTCACGAGACCAAGAACTAAAGGGAGTGACCAGTGAGAAGGTGACAAGTGATCTGTGCAGCTGCAAAGCACCCATGTCACCTCCTCAGCAAGGGCCGCCCTTCCCAAGCACCCCGGCTCATACAAGGGGCCGTGACAGCCGGGGCAGCGCCCCCTCCCCCACAGGGACCCCCCCCCAGGAAGCCCATTTCTTACTAAATATGGTTCGGAGGCTCTTGGGGCTCCAGGGAGACAGGGAAGGAAAGGGCTAAGGAATTCTCTGGAACCCATTTGTGTGAGAGAAAGAGACGGGGAGACTGAGAGAGACAGGGAGGGAGACAGACAACACGAGAGAGGTCAAAAAAGGGAAATAAAGAGAAAGCAAAGCAAGGCAAGAGGGCAAATCATTCCAAAGGGGCTGCCCAGGCAAGAGCGCCCCGTGGCTTCGGTTAGGGGAGGGGCGGCCCCTTTGTCCCAACTTCCCAAGACCCTCGGCTAACGGCTTCCTGGGGGGCTTTTGTGGGGCTCATCACAAGCCCGGAGACCTGATCTCAGTGCAGACAAGCACAGCTCTCCCAGGAGCTGGTTAAAAACGAGGGAACGGCCGGCCGGCCTGGCCCTGACTCGGGCCTCAACCCAGGACAAAGCGGGGAGGCTGACAAGCAACCTGTTCTAGGTCTCCTCCAGCCCTGCCCCCCCTGTTCTAGGTCTCTCCCAGCTCTGCCCCTGTTCTAGGTCTCTCCCAGCCCTGCCCCTGTTCTAGGTCTCTCCCAGCCCTGCCCCCCGTTCTAGGTCTCTCCCAGCCCTGCCCCCCATTCTAGGTCTCTCCCAGCCCTGCCCCTGTTCTAGGTCTCTCTCAGCCCTGCCCCTGTTCTAGGTCTCTCCCAGCTCTGACACTCCTCCCCAGTTCTAAGGCTCCTCCTGAGGCTGATATTGCCCATTCCAGCACCAGGATCTCCGATCATCTATGTAAATCCCCCCCCCTTAAATAAGTTGGAGGCTCCATCAGAAGCTAGGTCCGCCCCAGCCCCCGCCAGCCCTCCCTCAGATCTCGCTGGAGACCACAGGGGAGAAGTGGGCCTCCCATTGATCCTGGCTCGGGCCGCTCCGGCTTTCTCCGGCCCCAGGAGGCGCGGGCAGGGCAGGTGTCCTTGTCCCCGAGAGGTGAAGGGGCCGAGAGGGGTCACCGGGGCCGCCCGGGCCGAAGGGTGGATGGGCTGGCTGCTGGGTGGGGCCTCTATCTCTATCTCCACCAAACAGAAGGAAAGGGAGGAGGGGGAGGGGAAGAGGCAGCCCAAGATCATGACCCCAGCATCTGGTGGCTCCTCACCAGCTGAACATGCTCACTGGGGGCTGGGAACAGGAGGAGGGGGTGGGGCGGCCTTCTCCCTCCCTTTCCTTTACCCAGGTCTAGAAAGTCCTCCCCTGCCCCGGCCTGCAGGGGACCCACGGGCAGAGGATACAACCGAGGCACAGAGCCCGTGCTTGCAGCACAAGGTTAGGCTGAATGCTGGGCCTCCCCCCCCCCCCCCCCCCCCCCCCCCCCCGCCCCAGGAGGCTGCTCCTCCGCCTGACCCTTGCCCAACCCCCGCAGAGCCTCTGGGGACATCTCGGAGATCATCTGCAGGAGAGAAACGAGATCTGGGGGACCCGGCTCCGTTCCCCAAGAGCGGCTGCGTGCCAGACTCGGTGCCGAGTGTCAGGGGACACAGCTGAGAAAGGACCCCCCCTTCTCCATCTCCCTGGGGAGTTCTCCCGGGGAGGGGCCACAGAGCACACGGGGCTCTAACCTCAGACACCTATTAGCTGGCTGTGCCGCCTGCCTCAGTTTCCTCGGTTGTCAATTAGGGTCGGCTGTTCAGCAGAATGGACAAACCACGCCAGTATCTTTGCCAAGAAAACCCCAAATGGCGAAAGCGTCTGAAACGGCCCAAACCCCCACCTCTCGTCGGAGCCGGGATGGAGCCGGGAAGCAGGGCCCAGGCCTTTGCCCTTGGGTGGGCAGGGGCTCCAAGAGTGACTCCAGAGGCGTCCCGGCACACAGGCCCCCCAAATGCAGGTAGCGTGACTGAAGAAGCCACTGAGCGAGGCCACTGAGAACTGCCTTCCCCACACACCCATTTCTCAGATGAGGAGGCTTAGGCACAGAGGCCGGGTGACAAGAAGGGGCCCCCTCCCTGTGGGGACAGGTGGGGGGCTACGGAGACAGAGCACGGCGTCCCCAGTGCGCCTGCGCTCCTGCTGTGGCCCGTTTTCTGCTTTTTCACCTTTTCTATTTGCTGCCTGATGGCCCTCAGCCGGCGCCGGGGGAGAGAGGGCAGGAAATGGAGGCAACGTGACACAGAATATTTCATTGGAAATTGCGAGGACCCGGATCCGGGCCCTGAGAACTGGGAGGGGGCGGGGCTCCTTTCAACCGGAAGCCTTCCTGGAGGCGGCCGGCTCCCTCCTCGGCCCCAGAGCCGGGCGTCTCATCCAGCAAGTTAGAGACGGAGAAACTGAGGCCGCGGCAGGGAACGCTCTGGGAGGCGTCTGCGGGGGGATTTGAACTCGGGGCTCATTTCTCTGGCCTGAGTCTGTCAAGAAGGGCAGTAAATGACAGCTGGCGTTTGAACCCAGGGGCTCCCCGAGGGCGTCGGGCGGGCGGCACCTGGGCCGTTACTGGAAGGGCCCCCCCCCCTTGGGTGTCAGGTGACAGGGAGCTCGAGGAAACGCAGGCCGCCTCCCCTCCCCCCAGGGCTTCTTTAGAAATCCTGGCTTCATCTTTCTGGGTGGGGCCAAAGGCTGGGCGGGAGGGGGAGGGGAGAAACCCCTCCCAGGCCTTCCCGCTGATAAACAAAAGAAGCCCGGCAACGGGCGGCGGCCGATAAGCCTCGGGCGAAGGGCTCCGGCCCCCTGGGCCCCGCCCCTCCCCTCAGGCCGCGGTCTCTGCCTCAGTTTCCCACCGGTGAGAGGCTTTCCGCGGCACCGGCCCGGTGCTTCCCCTCCTCCCAGCAGCCAACGGCCCAGATTGGCTTTATTGCCCCCCCCAGAATAAAACAAAGTCCCCAAAGTGCGGCTGAGAGTCAGGGGGTCCCCCGAGGCCGGCGGCTGCGCAGGGGGAAGGGGAGGGGGTCGTCAGAGCCGCGACCCCTGCAGCTCTTTGGAAAGGCAGATCTCAGGGAGCCCCCTCCCCCCACCATGCCCGGGCACGCGGGGAGGGGGGGAGGGGGCACACACCCCGCCAGGGAGGAGCCGCCCAGTCGGTGCCGCCGGGATGCATGGGGGCCTCTCCTGGGGGAGGGGCCCGGGCTAAGGGGGGGCTCCCCTCTCGGCCCCCAAACACACGCATTCAGCCACTCAGGTGCGCACACGGTTACTCTCCCTCACACTCCCTTCCTCACCCTCGCACACTTTCATCCACTCACTTTCTCTCCATTCGCTCCTTTTCACAAATACTTTCTCTTACACTTTCAGTCTCATTCGCTCCTTTCTCTCACGCACTTTCACACACATTCTGTCCCTCACGCGCTGCCCTTCCCCCTCACTGGGAGGCTCCCCATCTGCTCCAGGCCCCCTCCCCCCCCCCCCAGCCGGGGCCATAAAGCCTCGGGCAAACAGACCCAGCAGGAGAGCCGCCCCTCCCCCCGCCCCTCCCCCCCTCGCAGCCAGGGCCCCGGAGCTCAGGAGGCTCCCGCCCCGACCCAAGCCTCCGAGTCCCGGCCTTCAGACAGCTTCCGGGCCAACAGGAAAAGGGCTCGCACAGCGTCCGAGGGAGGGAAACGGCACTTATTGGGCACCTCTGGTACCGGCGCAGACAACACTAAGCGCTTTCCGGGACCAGCTGCCCCAAGGGGAGAAGGGCACTGGCGGGGGGCCGATTTACAGGAGAGGAAGATTAAGGGCCAGCAAGGGCCCGTTCCCACAGGAGGGCCAAGTAGTGTAAAGCACACAGCAGGCACTTAATAAACGCCCTTCCTGGGCCCCCCTCTTTCTAAAGGCTCAGGCCAGGGAGGGGAGGCCCCGAGAGCGGCCGTCCCAGCCTCTCCAGCCCGATCTTTTACTTAAGAAAAAGGAGGCTTTTAGGACAAGAAAACGCCAGCAAGAGCCCTAGAGGAGTCAAGTCTGAGCCTCAGCCAACAGCTGCCTCCTGACCCTGAACAAGGACGGAGAAGCTCCGGGCTGTGAAAGTGGGGGAGGCAGGCGCCGGCTGACCCGAGGTCCACTCTGAACCACTGACTCTGCCTCGGGGGAGATGAGCGGCACAGCAGGTCTGGGGGAGGGGGCTCCGGAAGGCCCGAGGAGGCCCCACTCTCTCTGCCGCCCCAGGTTCTCGCCAGCCCCATCAGACCCAGCAGACCCCCGGGAGATCTGCCCCGCCCCCTCCTCGCAGTTACGCTCAGGTTTCGGTTTCAGATTCAGTCGGGTTTCTAATTTGGGAGGCCCAGGCCTGCCCCCCATCAAAACCCCCACTTATTTACAAACTGCTATGCAAATGGGGCGGGCGCCCGGCCGGCGGGCACAGGGTCCCCAGGGCTTCGGAGGCAGCGCGGGCACCGGGGCCCGGAGGAAGCTGCCCGCGGCCGCCACAGGAGGAGGGCTGGTACCTGACCAGGCCCCTGGCAGCCCCCCCCCAGAGCAGGTCCCCCGAACCAAAGAGATGGAACGTTCCCTCAGCCGCGTGCCCCGGCCCGGCTCCTGCTTCCTGGGCCCGGGGGCCCCAAACTGGCCTCCGGCCATGAGCGGGGACAATTGGAGGGGGACAACACGGGGCGTGGTCACAGCCCCGGGGGCGGAAAGCTGAACTGTGGGGGGGGGGGGGAGACACGGAGACCCAAATGCCCATCAATGAAGGCACTCAACACCTAAAGAGGAGGGGGCTGGGCAGCACCCCCTGCCCCCCAATGGGGCACGAGCCTGCCCTGGATACCCCGAGCATGGGAGGGGCCAGGGGGCTGGCAAGGGGGGAGCTCCGGGGTGCCCCCCTCCCGGGCCTTTCCCAGCTCCAGATTCTGCCCGAGTAGGGCCCCCACGTGTGTCCCTCCCCAGACTCCTCCCCCCGCTGCAGGGCTCGCCCCCCTCCCGTCCCAAAGCCCCTCCAGAGATGGCTCCCCCCGGGGGAAGCCAGGTGGGGGCACCTCCAGGCTGCAAACCCAGGGCCGGCTGGCTCCGGTTACGTTCCCTGGTGAGGAGCCGGGGGCTTGGGGCCGCCCTCCGTGCCCCACTCCCAGCCGCCTCCCCAGAAGCAGGGCAGTGAGCGCGCCCTTCCCGCCCCCCACCTCCCTCCTGCGCTGGGTCCCAGGGGGGGGTGCGAGGGGGGCTGCAGACTTAGGGACCGGCCCCCTGGAGGGAAAGGAGCCCCAACCTCCCCCCCAGGACCCAGGGCATGAAGAACAAGGGCTGGTCCCGGGGGAGCATCGACCGGCCTGAGCACTTATTAGGCACCACCTGGTGCCCGGCACTGGGCCCGCTCCTGATCTCGGCCCAGAGGGAGCCACCGGGGGTTATTCTGGGCCCCGCTCTGTCCCCGCCCCCTTCAGGCTCAGCAAGAGGCTCCCAGCATCCCTTGGGGCGGGGCAGCCCCGATGGCCGAGCCCGGACCAGCTTCCCTGGGATTGGTTCCCTCCGAGCCTGTGTTTTCTCATTGAAATTCTCGGAGGGGCCCAGGCCTTTCCCGGCTGCTCGGGGGTCCGGGCACCCCATTTATAAGGAACCTCAAGCCCAAGCCAGAGAACGTTTAAGCGCCTCCTGCGCGCTGGGAGTCAGGGACAGAGGCAACAAGAGCCTGGTCCCTGCTTCTACTGACCCAGGGGCTCCTGCAGCAGGAAAACCTGTCAGAGGCCAAAGCCAGCTGGAGAGTCAAGGGCTCGCTCCTCCTCCTGCTGTAGGGGGCGGAAGCAGGGGCGGCTGAGCCCCTCCCCCATGACCCCCAAACTGCCTCCAAGCCCAAAGTCCCTCCCCACCAGCTGACCCCCCCCCCCAGGGCTTCCAAGCCCAAACTCCCTCCTCCCAGAACCCCTCCCCCACCAGCTGGCACCTTCCCCCTCTGGCTTCCAAGCCCGGGGCCCCTCCCCCACCAGCTGACCCCCCCCCCCATGGCTTCCAAGCCCGGGGCCCCTCCCCCACCAGCTGACCCCCCTCCCCCACTGCTTCCCAGAGGCCCTCACTCTCCCTGGGGTGGGAGGCCTGGCTGCTGGACCCTCCTCCTCCTCTGAGCTTCCTCATTCCCTCCCTCTTCATCCTCCCCCCCAAAGCCTCTCAAATAACATCTCCCACCCAGTTCTCAAGAGCCAACCTGGACGCTGACCCAGAAAACTGCTTGCCAAAGCACATTAAATTAATGATCTCCAAAATTGGCTTTGGACGGGCCCCCAGAAGCCGCTCCTGATGGAGCCGCGTTCAAAGCAGCCGGTGGCTCTGCCGGGGGGGGGGGGGGGGCTGCCAGACGTGGGGGGCACCACATCCTTCCTGAGGAGGCCCCCCCGGGACTCACCACGTGACCCGGCCCTCACCGGAGGCCGAGGAAGCAGGATATACCAGGATAAACTCGCTGACTCACAGGAAAGGGGTGGGGCGGCCGCCGGGCACCTGGCCGCGCTCGGACCCCCCTGCCGGGCCCTGCCCTCCTGACCCGGAGGAAAGGGCTCCCTTTCGGCGATTTATCTGGAAGCTAAATTTTTAAAGCTCCCCACTCGGGAGGGGGCAGAACGGGGAGCCACGCTCGGCTCCTGGGACTCGGGAAGGGGCTGGGGGCTGGCGCGGGGGGTCAGCCTGGGGGGGGCCGGACGGAGAGCCGGAAAACGGCGGCGGGGGAAAGAAGCAGCGGCCGGGCTCGGGCCTCCAAGGCGGAACCGGCACAGCAAAGGCCGAGACTGGGGGCTTCGAAGGGAGCCACGGCAGCCCGGGGGGCTTCCTCCTGCCTGGGAGGGGAAAAGTCTCCGGCGCGCTCCGAGCCGCTCAGGGACAGGGGGACCCTGGGCCCGGGGGTGTTTCCTTGGTCCCGGGCTGGTGCCCTCCGGCCTTTCCAAACGCTGTGTGTGTGTGCGTAAATACAGAGAGAAGGGGGGGAGATGGAGGGGGAGAGTCTGAGCCCCGACGGCAGGGCGGGGAGTCGGCTCTGAGCCCCCGGGAGGAGAGGACCCCCCCCCCCGGGGTCAGCCCGCTTCTCACTGCCCCAGAGGGTGACTCGGCCGGAGCGGGCCCAAGGGTGGGCGTGGAAGGCTCCCGGGGTCCAGGACAGTCACCGCCCTCTCGGAACCCCGGCCTTCCTAGCCCGGAAAGGGTCCCACGAGCGCTCTCGGGGAAGCTGTTCGGGCCAAGGGGGTCCCTGTCAGGCTCCTGCCGAGGGCTGGGGAGCCGCTGGGCGCAGGAGCAGAGAGCGAGCCGGGGGCCGCCCCGGGGGCCCGGCCCAATACGGACGCTCAGAGAAACGGGGCCTGCCCGAGCTCTCCGGAGGATCCGGCGCCGGAACCCGGTGCTCCTGCATTTTACAGGAAGGGACCTGGTTGGGTCAGGAACAGGCCTGAGCCCGGCTCCGGGCACAGATGCCGATTTCTCTCCGATTAGACCGGAAGCGGCGTCCGCGACCGTTCCTAAGGAGATTCGGGGTGTGCGGGCTGTGGGGGTGCAACTGATGATCAGCCCCATTTTACAGCTGAGAAAACTGAGGTCTGGGCCCAGAGGTAAGTGGACCGGAGAAAGCGCTGTCCCAGTAAAGGCCGACACCGGCGCCTCTGGGGGCTCTTTCCTGCCTCCCCGACCCTCAAAGGCAGGCCCACACAGGTCTGAGAGTGCCCGGAGCAGCGGGGGGTCCCTCACACCCACAGGAGGAGTCAGTGGCCACCGGACAGTCTCAGGGCCCTCCGCGGGCCTTGGAGTCGGGCTCCCCGGGGGCAGGGGCAGCACGTCCTCCCCTGCTCGGGGGGAGTGAGGGTCCCACGAGAAACTCTCCCTCCGGGAGAGTCCGTGACGGTCGCAGCAGACAGCGGAGCTCGCCGCCAGCTCTCTGGGAAAGGGCAGCTCCAGGCCCAGGACCGGAGACAACACCAGGAGGAGACGTCACCGGCTCTGTCCCACAACTAGCTTTTAACCAAACAAAACGTGACGCGACCGAGAAACGGTGAAAAACCAGAAAGTTGTGGAGTGATCGGGAGCTCAGTGTGGGAAGGCGGCGAGGGCGCTCCTCCTCCTCCTCGGCAGAAGTGGGGCCCACGGGGGCTGCACGCCAAGGCCGCGGGATCATCCCCAGCCACTTTCCCGCTCCCTCCCGCACCAAACCCGCCACGCGCAGAACGACCGCCCGGGCCCGGCTCCGGGAACGAGGGGAGAGGTCCGCGGTCTGGGGGAGGGCGGGGGCTTCACCTCAGAATAAAAAGGAAACTTTAATAAAGGAGATCGAGGCAGGGAAACCCTCTCAAAAGAGACGCTGCGACGGTTTTCTGGTGAGAACGGAGCTGCTTCCTCTTCCCATTTTCTTCAACAGTTCCCTAGTATTAGCGAGAGGGAGTCCGGAGGCAAAGACACCGGGAGGGGGACGTTTCTGACCCCGGAGCACACTTCAAGTCTCAAAGGCAGCCCTGCCCAGTCAGTTGGGGAACCGGGCCTGGAAGCCGCCAGCGGGCCCTGCCGGGTTAATGGCTCTGCTTGGCCAGGTTCTGGGAGCTCCGGCCTCTTGGACCCAGTCTGGCCCTTCTGTGTTCTGTGGCTCAGCCTTGACATGTCTTGTTCTAGGTTCCTCCCAGACCCAACACCTCCTGTTCTAGGCTCCTCCCAGCCCTGCCACCATTTGTTCTAGGTCCCCTGCCACCCCCTGTTCTAGGCTCCTCCCAGCCCTGCCACCATTTGTTCTAGGTCCCCTGCCACCCCCTGTTCTAGGCTCCTCCCAGCCCTGACATCCCTGTTCTAGGTCCCCTGCCACCCCTTGTTCTAGGCTCCTCCCAGCTCCGACCTTCCCTGTCTGTTCCGGGTCTGACCTTTCACACCAGGAGGTCCCGACCGGCCAGCCCGGGCTTTGCCACTTCCCGGACACCCCGGCTCCTGGTCCGAGCGCCCGAGTGAGCGGCGGGACTCGCTCACCCACAGCCCTGTCCAGCATCTCCCCCCGGTCCCCAAACACCGTCCCAGGCACTCAGGGCACAAATGCTCGGCCATTCCCTACGCGGCAAGGTCGGTGGAACCGGGAATCACGGGAGCCGAGTTCAAGTCTCAGCTCCTGACCTTCAGGCAGTGGGGGAGGCGGCCCCCAAGGCCCTTCCAGCGCGAGCCCTCGCTCTCTCTGGAAGCCCCGTCCTCCACGCCCTCCTCCCCCCGCGCCTGCTCCCTCCCGCTCCCTTTGGGCTCATTTCTCCATCCACTCCTTTCTTTCTTTCTTTTGGCTAAAGCGTCTCCCCCGGAGAAGAACTTTGAGATTTGGGGGTTTTCCCCCAATGAAAGTGAATTTACATATTTCTGCGCCTTTCCAAGTCACCCAGAATTAGGGGAAGGGAAGGGGGAAAGGGAGGAAAAGCCCACACGTCTGTTTCTATTTGAAACTGTCAAAATTAGCATTCAGTAATTAAAAATCACACCCTTTCTCTTAATAACCTAACCAGCATGATACAATCAGGTTGTGCCAACTCTTTAATCTAATTGACTAATTACAGATTTTAATTTAGTCAGTTACTGAACAACTGTTGACAATTTGTTTTCATTAGGGACGGAACAGGATAAATATTTAGGATTCCCATTGCAAAGGCTCCGGCAAACAGCTCCCACCCTGACCTCCGTGGCGGGCCTGTCATCAATAACCGCCTCTCCGAGCGCTCCAGAGCCGCCGCCGCCCGGCACCTGCAGCAGCTTCCCCGGGAGTGGGCCCCGCGCCCGCCGGCCCCGTCGGGGGGAGCCGTGAGGGGCGCGGGCTCGGCTGCTGGGAGGCCGTCCTGTCCCTCCTCCTGAGCGGCCCCCACTCCGGACCACCCCAAAAAGGCCCGTCCCCTTCCTTCTCCTTGTGAGCGGCCCCTTACTCCGGACCACCCTCGTCTCCTCCTGAGCGGCCCCCACTCCGGACCACCCTCGCCCTCCTCCTGAGCGGCCCCCACTCCGGACCACCCCAAAAAGGCCCGTCCCCTTCCTTCTCCTTGTGAGCGGCCCCTTACTCCGGACCACCCTCGCCCTCCTCCTGAGCGGCCCCCACTCCGGACCACCACAAAAAGGTCCGTCCCCTTCCTTCTCCTTCTGGATCCCTCGTGAGTCACTAGCAGCCCCCACTCCAGACCGAGCCCAAAGGGACGGAACCGAAGGGTCTGCGCTCTCTCCGCGACGCTCTGAGGGATGCTCGGGACAAAAGCCAGCCTCGTCCCTGGCCCTTTTTCCCAACAGGCCCCAAGAGAGCTGCCCCTCCACTGTACAGGGAATAACGAGGCGACGTTCAAAAACAGGTGGGAGCCTAAGGAACCGCGCGCCGGGACCGGGGGGTCCAGAAAAGCCGAGCCCAAACCCAGCCTCGGAGAGCCCCCAGCGGGGGGACTCCGGCCCCTCTCCCGGGCCGTTTCCTCAGGGCAGTATCCGATGACCTCCAGCTCTCACTTCCCATGCCCTTCGGAGCGCTCGTCGGGGGGCACCGCCGCAGCCAGAATTCGAACCCAGAACGCTCACCTTTTCTTAAAAGGCCCTGAGTCGATTTCCCAGAGTGCTCCTGGGCAGTCATTACGGCTTCTCCTCATCAGCGTTTCCCCCCAACCCAAACTCAGAGAACGAGGCAGGGAGGGTTCTCAGAGACCACTTGTCCCAATGTCCCAAGGCGAGTGAGCCGAGACCCCCAAGTCCCCGGCGCCAGGGGGCTCTGGAATCTGGGACCCTCCGTGCCGAAGCTGTGCTCAAAGACCCCCGGGGGAGGGGGCTCCAGTCAGCGGGGGCGGGCGCCACAGCGGGCCTCCCCCGCCCCCTCCCCCAGGGAGGGGCTTCTGGAAGCAGCCCCCACCTTCCCCACCCTCCACAGGGCCCGGGCAGAGCCCCCCTCGTCCGCCCCCCGGGGCGCGACTCTGACCTCGGACCTCCCTCCCCCGCCTCCTGCCGGCCGGGGCCGCGCAGAGTAACGAACGCCCGCGAAGGCGGCCGCGACATCCACTAGATTTAAGTTCATTTTCTGTAGCTCGAGGTCAAAATTGAGCGGAGTTGTTGCGATGATCAGGTTTTCTGAAAATCCCCCTCCTCGGGATTAGCCGTTTGACAGAAATTCACTGCGGTATTTAAAGTGGCAGCCATCACCGCTAACTCAAATTGTATTGGCTTCCCGATGTGGGAGCGCTCGGGAGCCGGCGTCAACTGGCCACTTCGGGGAGGACGCGGCGCCTGAAATGCCCCCTCGTGCTGGGAAAGTCCCATCGCGGCCCCCGGCGGGGGGCCCATCCCAAGCTGCCCCCGGGCCCCGACAAGGAGCAGGGGTCCCAGCTGGCCACGGGGGTCCCAGCCGGCCAAGGGAAGCCTTCCACAGACGAGCCGAAAACGAGGGAACGAAGGCAGAGAAAAGGGGGAGGTGAGAGTGAAAGAGGGAGAGCGGGCCCGGCCCCCCCCGGACAGGGGTCTTCTCCGGCCGAGGCAGCTACAACAGGAAGCCCCCAGCCCCCCGAGCAGCCCCAGAGGGAAGGGGGCCACGGGGGGCCACCGGGCGAGCCCCGGGCCGCAGCAAACTTGGGAAAAGCTGCAAATTCAGCTTCAGCGGCCGAGGATCTGGGGGGGCTCGGCTTTGCTCGACTACATAAACCCGTCCCCTTCCAGTGGTTTTTCTGGCCTTCTAAACGAGAGGGAAAAGGGGCGCGAGTGGAGGCGGGAGGGGAAGGCAGGTTTTTGCTTTTTCAGAAAAACAGAAAAGCTCCAAAATTCCGTTAGCGTGGCAGTCGGCGTAAAGAGAAGTGGGCGTGACTTCCCAGCCTCAGTTTCCCTGCTATAAAACTTAGATTAAAATCTAAAGCTACGTTAGAGTCTGACCTCCCAGCCTCAGTTTCCCCATCTGTACAGTGGGGGAGACAATCCTCGTTTTATCAGCAAATGGAAACCGTCACAGATTCGGGGAGATGGGAGGGGCCGCCCAGAGCCCCTCCTGCCCGTCTCCCAGCCCTCGCAGACCCCCTCCCCCAGGCTCCCCCGCTGTGCCCCCAGCCCGCTCCGCTTCGGTCTGCCCGGAAGCTCCTGCGGCCAAGCCCGGCTCCCGGCCCCGGGAAACACTCCCATGGTCCCAGAGACCCCCGGGGGGCTCCGGGGCCGCTCCCGCTTTCAGTCCCCCCCGACTTCCTGCAGCTCTGGCCAAAGCCCGTCCCACCTCCCGCCTTTGCAAGGGCCGGCCCCGCTGGGCGCGCACTCCTGGCCCTTCCTCCCGGGCCCTTCCTCCCGCTGCCAGTCCCAGGCTCTCCGCCCCGCAAGCTTACTTGGCGTATGTGGGACTCGGGGCAGTGACTTGTCTGTAGCCCCCGCCCAAGGCGAGGAGGGAGACGCCACTTGTTGCGTACACAGGAGGTGCTTATTAAGTGCTTACCGGCTGAAAGGGGCCGGGCCCGGCGGCAGCAGGCGGCCACTCTGGGCACCCCTCGACCCCGCTGACCGAGCCCATTCCGGGAAGCTGCCCTGGAGGAGTGTGGGAAAGTCCACATTCGCCCCCACAAGCCCCAGGGTTTTAAAGGAAATCTCTGAGAAAAACCTCCTTTACACCAGCCGCCCACACAGGCTGGGGCCCCCCAGCCCATTCAGGCCCACTCTTCCCCTCCCCCCTCAGCCCAACAGAAAACTCATTCATTCATTCAAGGCGCAGAGAGCCCCCCCCCCCCCCCAGTCATCCTGAAAGTGAGAACTCGCAGGGCCCAGAAAGGGCTGCTCGGGGCCACCTCCTGGGGGCCGGCCCGTCCGCACCCCGAGGGGTCCTGGGCCCCTGCTGGGGGGGCTGCTTTTGGATGGCAGTGGGGCCGCCTCCCCCCCAAGGCTGGCCAAAGGGACAGATCCCACAAGTGCGCGAGACCTCAGAGAGCGTCTAAAGCCGCCCCTTGTGGGAAGCAAGGCTCCGCGTCCGAGGGCAGGGCCCTTCTCGGCCTCTCTCCAGGCCCAGCTCCTCAGGATCTCGGGGTCCCCACGGGGGCTCCCCCTCCTCAGCCTCTCCTCCCTCGCGGGGGGAACTTCCCCGGCGACCCCCCCATCCCGGCCCCCGACCCTTTCAGTCCAACCCCCATTTGTCCCAGTGGAGGGAAAACGGCACAAAGAGCCCGGAGGACGGGGCTGTGGCTCGCGGGCCCCAAGACTTCTCTTGGGGATCCCGGGGCCCAGAGGGACCCCCGCTTCACTGAGCGCTGGCCCCATCTTACAGACGACCAAACTGAGGCTCACAGGAAGCGACCACTAAGCGGCAAAGTCGTGATTGGGGCCGGGACCCTTGGGCACCACCCCGGGGGGCTCCTCCCTGAGCTTCAATCATCACAGTGCAAGAACTCCGGGTGAGGCTGCTCTCTCGGCGAGGAGCGCCGCTCATCCTCACCCCCCACAGAAACGCCGGCCACAAACGGGGTCTCCTGTAACAATCCCCCAGACTCCCAGCCCCCCGGCCCGTGTGAGGAGCACGAGCGCTGCCCGAGGGGCCCCGCTGCCGGGCCCGGCCCGCTTGGGGTCTCGTCTCCACTCGAGGCCCATGAGGGAACCGGCGGGCGGCGATCCCGGAGCCAATGAGCCGCAGCTCAAGCAGTCTGGCAGCCCCGGGGAAACGGGGGGGCCCGGCCGGGGGGGGTGCCGCCGTCCCCCAGGGTCAGACAGCTTTGGGAAGAAACGGAGCCCCCAGCCCTTGTGGCAACCGGGCACCGGCCTGGCAGAGCCTCCCCTCGGCGCCGAGCCTGCCAGGAGGGAGAGCTGGCGGGGGCACGGGGGCCGCCCCCGCCGAGGGCACGCTGGCCCCGCAGCCTTCTGGGCCCCCCCCCCGCCCCAGGGGCCCGGCTCCCGACGCGGCGAACGGGACGGACGGAGACGCGCCGACGGCGGCCGTGGGGCCGATCACGGGGGCTCGGCCGGAGCCGCGGCGCCTCTCTCCCCGTCGCCCCCCAGCCCCAGACTCCGCGGCCCCCAAAGCCAGGGCAGGGCCCGCGGGCGCCGCGGGGGGAGGCGAGGTGGAGGGCGGCCGGCCAGGCTCCCGCCCTCAAGGATCGGACATTCTCTTCCACAGAGGAGGAAACCGGATCAGTGAACTCACATTAGCCAACTTGCTGGGCGAGCTGAAGCAGGTTGCCTAATGTGAGTTAACTGTTCCAGTTACTGGAATTCAGTCTTCGAATCCCCCGGCCCGGCCCTGCGGCCCAGGGCGGCTTCCTGCTCGCGCGGCGGCTTCTCCGGACCGGCGGCCTGTCCCGGGGCTTCGGGCGCCCGCGCTGGGGGAGGGGCGCGCGCGCTCACTCACACTCACTCTCGCACACTCCTACTCACACTCACATGCACTCTCACACTCACGCGCACTCTCGCACACTCCTACTCACACTCACACGCTCTCACACTCATGTGCACTCTCACACTCACACTTACTCTCGCACACTCCCACTCACACGCACTCTCACACTCACACGCACTCTCGCACACTCCTACTCACACTCACACACTCCTACTCACACTCATGTGCACTCTCACACACACTTATTCTCGCACACTCCTACTCACACTCACACGCACTCTCGCACACTCACATGCACTCTCACACTCACTCTTGCACACTCCTACTCACCTGCTCTCACACTCACTCTCGCACACGCCTACTCACACTCACGTGCACTCTCACACTCACTCTTGCACACTCCTACTCACCTGCTCTCACACTCACTCTCGCACACGCCTACTCACACTCACGTGCACGCTTGCACACTCATGTGCTCACACTCATATGCACACTCACTCTCGCACATTCCTACTCACCTGCTCTCACACTCACTCTCGCACACTCCTACTCACACTCATGTGCACTCTCGCACACTCATGTGCTCTCACACTCATGCACTCTTGCACTCACACTCCTACTCACACTCACATGCTCTCACACTCATACTCACGTGCTCTCACACTCATGTGCACTCAATGCATTCACATGTACTCTTGCACACTCACACTCACACGCTCTCACACTCACGTGCTCGAACTCACACTCACATGCACTCTTGTACTCATGTGCACTCAATGCATTCACATGTATTCTTGCATGTTCACTCATGTGCTCACTCAAGCACATTCTCACACTCACATGGACTCTTGCATTCATGTGCACTCTTATGCACTCAGAACTTACACTCACATGCACTTACACTCGCACATTTGTACTCACACTCTCATGCTCTCACTCACACGCACTCTTGCACGCTCACATGCACTCTTGCACATTCACATGTTCTCACTCACACTCACATGCACCATGCTCTCACACACTCATGTGCACTCAGCGCACTCTCGTGTACTCTTGCACACTCATACTTATGTGCTCACACTCATGCACTCTCACACTCAATGGACTCTTGCACTCATGTGCACTCTTATGCACTCAGCACTCACGTGCACTTATACACTTGCACATTCGTGCTCACACTCACGTGCTCATACTCGTGCACTCTTGCATTCAATGCACGCTCATGTACTCTTGCACTCATGCGCACTCATACACTCAGAACTTTCTCATGCTCACTCATGCACACTCACGCTCACACTCATGCACACTCACACTCGCCTGCACACTCACACTCACTCTTACCCACACACAATACAGCCTCACTTACACACGCCCAGACTCCACACGCACTCCAGTTCTCACTCTCAGGAGGACGGGGAGCGAGCACTATCACAAGACAAACGCTAATGCTCAGAGAACGACGCCAGACGAGGGGGACGGACGACTCCGGACCAGCCGAGGTGGACCAAGGAGCCGTCAGGAGGCCAGGGGGCCCGTGCCGGGCCCCGAAGCGTGACCCGGACAGCGAGGAAGGGGAAGGGAGCGCGGGGACGGGAGGGAAGCTGTGGACAGAACCCCGGAACCTCGGAGCAGCAGGCGACCTCAGGACAAGTGGGGAGCAGGAGAGAAGCCCCCATCTCTGGCCAAGGGCGGTAGGTGGGGACCCCGGAAGAACTCGGAGCGGGGGGAGGACGCGCACAGAAGCCGCCTTCTGGGAGCGCGAGCCTGCGGCGGCCCCGAGGTGGGGAGGACGGGCCGGGCCGCGCGCCCTTCCTGCTCTCTGGCCCCCAACCAGCCTCCCTCCGGGGGACCCTGGGTCTCCCCCGGCCCGTCTCCCTGCGCCGGCTCCCCTCGGACTCCACGCTCTCGCCCGTCTCTGTCTCCCAGCGCTCGTCACACAGCAGGCGCTTAATAACACGCGACTCCACCTGCCAGGCCAGGGTCCCAGCTGGGAGGTGGCCCCAGGCCTCCCGCCCCGAGGGAGCTGCTCACAGAGAGGCGCCCGGCCGGGCTCGGGAACCGGGCTCCTCGGGCGTAACACGGAGCTTCCGAGGTCTCTCGGGGTCTCCTCCAGGGCTGAGGGCTAGGACTCTAGGCCCTGGCGGGCTCGCTGCGCTGTCCCCTTATTTCAATATGGCGGCAAACAAGGCCGGCGCCTTTACCCAATAGTCCCATGATGCACTTGGTCAAGTCAGCTGTAAATCTGAGGGCGAGAGAACGGCGACACCACGAGACCCACTCACGGGGCGCGGAAAACGCCCAACCTGGGGGCAGCAGGCCCAGGCCCCTGGGGGGGAGAAGCTCGAGTCAGGCAGGACTTCCCGGCCTTCCCCACTCACTCTCCAGCTGCGAGAGCCCCCAATAGAACGGGGTTCTCCCAACAGAACCCCGGTCCAGTTCACCAGGCCTGCGACAGAACCCCGGTCCAGTTCACCAGGCCCACCTCGGAACCCTGGTCCAGTTCACCAGGCCTACCTCAGAACCCCGGTCCAGTTCACCAGGCCCGCCTCGGAACCCTGGTCCAGTTCACCAGGCCTGCGACAGAACCCCGGTCCAGTTCACCAGGCCCGCCTCGGAACCCCGGTCCAGTTCACCAGGCCCGCCTCGGAACCCCGGTCCAGTTCACCAGGCCCACCTCGGAACCCCGGTCCAGTTCACCAGGCCCACCTCGGAACCCCGGTCCAGTTCACCAGGCCCGCCTCGGAACCCCGGTCCAGTTTACGAGCCAGTTCACCAGGCCCGCCTCGGAACCCCGGTCCAGTTCACCAGGCCCGCCTCGGAACCCCGGTCCAGTTCACCAGGCCTGCCTTGGAACCTCGGTCCAGTTCACCAGGCCTGCGACAGAACCCCGGTCCAGTTCACCAGGCCCGCGTCAGCCTCTTCACACCCAAACCTGACTTTGCTCTCCTGCCCGTCCCCAGGAGAAACAGCAGCGGGCCCCGACTCCTCGAGGAAGAGCGCCCGAGCCGGGAGGGACCCGGCCTCCCTCACGCTTTCTCCGCCCCTCGCCCGCCGCCCCATCTTCGGCCCCTCGGGGAGCAGGCGACCACGCGCGGCCGCTGCCAAGACGGCGGCGTCCTCTCCACCCCACCCCCAACGAGGCGCGAGGCCGCCACTTCCCTCTCTACAGGCACTCGCCAAAAGCCGGCCAGGAGCCCGCCGAGTCACCCGACAGCCCGGCGCCTCGGGCCCGGCCCAAGCCCGGAGCGAGCCCGGCTGTACGTCGTGGGCCTCCGGCCCCCCAGGAACACCGACGCGCACTTAGCCTGGGGTGGGGCTCGGCGCCCGCTGCGTTCCTCCCCTCGCGACAATTCCAGCAAGAACCACCCTCCCCCTCCCCCCCCAATCAGCACCGCGGACACCAGAGGCAGCTTGGGGGGAAGGAACTTCCCTGGATCAGACCTGAGCCCTTCGCATTCAAGGAAGGAGCGAGTTCAGAAGGCGCGTGAGGAACCCAAAAAAGCATCGCCATTTCTGACAGGAGCCCCAGCTTTCTGATGCCCCAGGACAAACGTCCCAACAGCGCAGCCTCCCTGCTCTCCTCCCCGGCACTGTGGGGGACGCTGAGCCCCCCAAGCAGAGCCAGGACTCCGTTTCCCAGAGCACGCCCCCCGAGACCTGTTATGCAGCCCCCAGAGGGGGCGACACGGCCGACGGAAGGGTCCCCGAGGCAGCGCAGGAGCGCGCCAGGTCGGGGGGCAGAGCTCGGCCAGCCCGTGACGGTCACGCGGATTAGAAACAGTTACTCACGTAATCGTGGAAGGCCTTCGCTTCACTCGAATGCTCACAGGTGTCTCGCCTCTCGGGGGCGGCACAGTAAAGGTCCCAGAAAACGCTGCGGGGAGAGTCAGACAGGGTCCGGTCACCAAGGGCCCCCCACGCTTGTCTGTACGCATACCCCCCACCTGTGCACACCCACACACGCCACCTAAATATTACCTACACACGCACACACATACATGCATGTGTACATGTACACACATCTCTACATTTGCTCACATGCTTACTCATACACGTACTTATACACATACCTACGCACCTACACAATACACGCATGTATGTATGTGTGCACATGCAGATAAACTCACTTACACATACACTTATACACACACATGTATCTAGACACACACACACATATACATACATATCCAAACATTTTATTTATTTATTTATATTTATGTATACACATACACGTGTACATCTAAGCGCACTCGTACACACACGTGGAGTTATGTGTATACATATGTCTACATGTGTGCAGGTATAAACCACTTATATTTACACACATGCATGCGAGTACTTATATACACATTCCTGCATACTTATACATACACACATGCATACACACACAATCTATATATACACACCCATATGCATCTACATGTATACATAAGTACATAAACCCACACTTACATGCACATGTGTACATATAAGTATTATAGCTATACACTTACATATACCCACGCTTATATACATATGTACACACCTATACATAGACACACATATGTACATATAAACACACATGCATACATATCTACATGTGTATACACATGTGTATATAAACACATATACACACACAAAACACATCTAAATATATGTACACACATATGTTTGTAAATACATATACCCACACACATACGTACATATGCATACATGCACATCTACTTATCCCATACACACACATATACCATTCACTTATACAAACACATATATGTACACACACCAATGATATACACACATACATGTATGCACCCATAAGCGTATGTGTACATACACTTATATACACGTGTACATACATATACATAATATACATACACCCACACACTCATACACATATATACACACACAACACACATCTACATACATATACACATATATACATACATACACATTCCCACACACTTGTATACACACGTACATATATACATCTACACATCTACACGTACATACATGCTTTATATGTGCATATGCCCACACATACACACAGACACCCCTGAAAGTTAATCTAACGAATAACATAAGCACAACCTGGTGGCAAGATCGGACTCTGATGACTAGCCTAAGCCTCAGTTTCCCTTTCTGTAAAATGGGGTTTTGGGGAGCACCCTCTGAAGTCCTTTACCATCCCGTGTATGATATTATGACACCATTTATAAAACTCCAAGGCCAGGAGCCGTTATCATCCCCATTCCCCAGAGGACAAAACTGAGGGACTCTGTCCAAGATCATCGGGCTGCAGGGGGCCAGCGGCCTGGAATTCCAGCTGCCGCCTCGCTGATCTTGGCGAAGTCGATTCCCTGCAAGGGAAGGCTCGTCCCCTCGGGCCCCGTCACCCCCAGGATCATCACAAGTTGGACTCGAAACTGGCCCAGGGCCCCCTGGAATTCTCTCGCAATCCCAGGGCTTAAGGCAGAGCCCGGCTTGCAGGCAGGGGACCGACAGATGTCTGCCGATGGATCAGCTCCGAGGAGAATGGATTAAAACCCAGCTTCCTCTGCCTTCTGCCCAAGTTTGAGCTCAGTTTCCCAATCTGTGAAAGGGGATGGGGGGGCAGTTACCACCCTCCGGGCTCTACACGCAAGATCCTTTGACCCCTGAGACTCGGGCCCCGCTCTTCCCGGCCTCCTCCTAAGGGCAGTTTGTGAAACAAAATTATCGCGTCCCGAGACATTTTAAAAGGCACAGAGTGGCCCATGACAGAGGCCGGGATGAGGGGGGAGGGCGGGCAGAATCGAGCAGGAGGCCCGAGCCCCCCCTTCCCCCACCCCCAGCCCCACGCACACACATAATGGCTCTGCAGGGAAGGACTGGAGGCCAGAAGCATTTCTCCCACCCACCCACCCACCCACCCAAGAATGCATACCAATTACCCAGAGGTTCTCATGGCAACCAGGTATTTCTCCCTTTTATGGTGAAATAGTAAAAGTCCTGGCAAGTCCCAGGCCAGAAAGCCAAAGCAGGTGCATTGCCAAGGGACAGAGTAGGGTTTCCCTGACTCTCTCAGGGGTGAAAATTCTGCCCCCTCCCCCCCAGCTTAAAATTTTAAAACCCCCTAATTCTCCCTCCTTCCCCTGGAGCAGTCTCCCGGCCCGAGACAGTGTGAAGAGGCCCTCCGGATTAATGTGGTCTCATCCATCCCTCTGGAAGGTTGGACAGCTCCTGCCCCAAGTCCCACGGGTAATGGAGGGGGATGACACTGACGGCAATTTTTAAAAATCAGGTTCTGCATAAAAAGTTTGCAAAGGCACTTGACCCAGATCGTCTCTCTGATCCTTCGGTCGTGATCTCCGTTTTACAGACAAGGAAACTGAGGCTAGGAGAATGTCTTGCCCAGAGTCACGCGGCTAGTCAGTGTCTGTGAGTGGATTTGAACTCGGGCCTTGACGCCAAGTCCAGCATCCACCCGCCACGCTGTCCTAGACCTCCATCCACGTGACCTCACGGAAACACCGCAGACATTATCAGCCTTCATCACGGTGTTTTTCTAAGGTTTTGCTGAACAGATGCGACTTTCACCAGCCGGCCCGGGACTACATGCCCAGCTGGGCACAGGGCTCAAAAAAACTCTCTGTAGCAACTAATGGCCAGTGGGGGGGGGGGGGAGGGAGAAAGAGAGGAGGAAAGAGGGGAGACAGAGGGGGAAAGAGAGAGGAAAGAAAGAAAAAGGGGAAGAGAAAGGGAAAAGAGAAAGAGAGAGAGAGAGAGAGAGAGAGAGAACAGACAGAGAACCAAGTCACCCCAGTGCCCGCCCCTGGCATGCCCATCCAGCCTGGTGAGCCAGTGTGTGCACAGCCCCCGGGCCACACCTGTGCACCTCGCCTCCAGGGGAGGTGCCCGAAGGACAGAACAGGAACAAGCAGGTTCACAGCCTGATGGCAGCAGGGGGAAGGGAGAAGAAAGGCAGTGGAAGCCAGGATTTGGACTCCAGAGACCAAAACAGCCCCCCCAGTCCTGCCAGAACCACCTCTGCCAACCTAAAAACAAGCCTGGCTCTTTCCCAGCCCCCCTCAAAATGCTGCTGTTCCTAAAAGTGAGGAGCCACAGACTAGTTCTGAAATCGGGGAAAGTAGCTCATTTGGCTGCACCGGTTCCCACAGGTGGTCAAGAGAACTTTCAGTGGGAGTCTGGGGCTCCTGCCCTCCCTACACTCTACGGTCCCCACGGATGAAGATTTGGAGGAAAATGGCGCTGGCAATAAGCCCCCCACCCCCACCCCGGCACCTCAGAGCTGTAATGCTCTTGTACCACAAACTGCCACGCTGTTTTCTGACGTGATAGAGGGAGCTTTCGTGGACAGGAAGATGGGGTTCCAGGCCTGGGGAGGCCCCGGGGCTAAGTCCCCGCACCAGCTGGCCAAGTGACTCAGGTTAAACTTAAGCTCCCCATGATCCCGGGCACTCATGGCTACAGGGGGAGGGTCCTTCAGAGCTGTCCATATTAAGGAAAGCATAAGGATGAAAATAAGCACAGGTCCAAATCCTTTCATTTTAGAATTTCCCCACATTCTACCCCAAAGGGGTTTGGGGGCAAAAAGCTCAACTTCTCCCTCCAGATTGGGCCCCACAAGGCTTGGAGGTGCTGCTGAAAATCTTCTGTGAGAAAAGCGAGTGTTTGGCTGCTCTAGCTACTTCACCGAATAATTAAAAGGCAAATTAAATCCCCCAAAGACACTAAGGTTTGTAGCAGGCTGCAAACAAAGTCTTGCTGCTATATAAAGAGCCCCCCCCAAACCACGGGAGCCCCCCCTGCAAAATGCTGCAGTCTGTATTCTCTGTAACAGTGAAAGATGGACAGCTCAGGGGGGGAAGGGGAGAGGCGGCTGCCAGAGTGCCAGGGGAGGAGAACACTGGTCATCCTGGAGCATCAGAGAAGGAGGCTGGCCCTTCAGGAGGAAACAAACAGTATGTCTACAGAGACAGATACAGACTTGGACTGAGAGGGAGACGGGAGGGGGAGAAGAGAGAGAGTCATCAAAGACAGCAAGGGACGGAAAAAACGACATGGAGGTGAGAGAAACAGACAGAGAAAAGGAAGGAGGGAGTGAAGGGAAGACAGGAAGAGAAAGGATGGAAGAGAGAAGAAAGGCAAGGAAGAAAAAAGAAGGAAGGACAGAGAGAAGGGAGGAGAGGCAAGAAAGGAGGGAAGGGGAAAGGAGCAAAACCAAAAGGGAGGGAAAGGAGAAAGAGAAAGGAGGGGAGAAGAGAGAAAGGAGGAAGAAGGGAGGGAAGGAAAGGGAAAGAAGGAAAAGAGAAAGGAAGGAAGGGAAGGAGAGAAGAGAAGGAAAGAGAAGGAGGGAAGAAGAGAAGGCAGGGAGGGGAAGGCGCATCACGCCCCCCCTCTCCCCCACCAGCACGATCTGGCTAGCTGAGGGACCGGGAGGAAGGGGGCTGGTGGCCCCTAGGAGGTAAACGAGACCTGGAGGTAGTCGGCCCCGCCCCCACCTCTCCCTTTAATTAAAGCAGTATGCAGAATGGCCGAAAAAAGAGAGCCTTACAACATTTCCTCCCACAGTCCCCAGCATTCCAGCTACACCTGGGGGGGAGGGGATGGAAACATGAAAGCCTCTCCAGCCCCCACCCCCAATCGGGAGCCTCGATTTCCCCATCTCCCGAGGACGGGGGCGAAGCCCTAGAGGGCCAAACTTCGCGGCCTCCCTCTGCCTCCGGGCCTTTAATTGGGCCGCCGTCTAAGTCGCTGTTCACCGTCATGAGCCAAGACCCCAACTTACCACCACCACGAATGTAAAAACCCCGGCGGTTCTCCTAACGTGATATTTTTTTCCCATCGGATCTAGAAGCAGGAAAAAAACAAAGAGAGAAGGGAGTTGGAGGCGGAGCGGGAACTAGGGGTCCGCTCCCTCCGGGAGGGGGAGGACTCGCAGACAAACTAGCAATAAATGGCAAAAGGTGATAAAAATTCAAAATGGTGCCCACCGCGGCTGCTTGGGAAAACAAAGGCTATCGGGATAAAAGGCGAGGGGGGGGTCCGGGATTCAGGCGCACTCACCTCGGACAAAAAGGTCTGGGCGGACTTCTGAGCTCCCACGTGTAGCAAGTATTCATAGACGTATAAAGCTAACCTGCAAGGGGTGGGGGTGGGGGCAGAAGTTGGAGAAAAGTGATCAATCGCGAGCCTTCTTTCCCAGAGGACCCCCAGCCAGCCCCCTCCGAGGACCCCCCAGCCGCCCACCCCGTTCGGCCTGGGAACCGGCGAGTGCCCTCTCTCGCAAGTGGAACGGGAGGCGGACGGCCAAAAAGCGAGCCCAGTGGGGACCCCCGCGTCCCGACCACGGGCTGGCTGCGGAGTAAACTCACTGGCTAACTCTGCCGCCCGAGCCGTCTCGGCGGGGCCCGGGGCACTCGGCGGGCCGGCCAAGGCCCGGGCGGCCGGGAAGACGGCGGCCGGGTAGCCCCCCTCGAACCCTGGAGGGCTTTGGGCATGTGCGCCAGAGGTGGGAAGAGCGCAGGCTGAGGCTGACCACTCTAACCCACCCCCCAACTCCTCCCTCCTGCACACCGGAGACAGAAAGCGAGTGGGGGGCGTCGGGGAGGGGGCTGGACGCTGGGTCAAAAAGCAGCAGGAAAGGTGCTGCGGCCCCCGGAACAAAGCCTCCAACACGCACTTCCCAGTGCACACACGCACACATGAAAACATACACACACACACACACACACACACACTCTCACACACACACACTCACACCGAGGGACAGACAAAAGGAGGCATCCGGGCTGCAGAAATGCCCCCACCTGGGAGCGCGAGCCCCACACTCGGGGCCCCCGGAGCCGGGGCGCCCGGCCTCCCCTCCCCCCGCGCTCGCCCCCAGCCCACCCCCGGCCCGGCCGCCCCTTCCCGGGGCCCCAGGCTCCCGCTCCCGCTCGGGCTCCCGCTCCGGCTCCGGCTCCTCCTCCCTGCACTCCCAACAATAGAGGCGGCGCTCGGAGCACGCTGGCGGCCCGCGGCCCGGGGCAGGGGGTGGCAGCGGGGGCCCCGTCGGGCAGCGGCT
The DNA here is from genome assembly GCF_016432865.1 of Antechinus flavipes. Lineage (NCBI taxonomy): Eukaryota > Metazoa > Chordata > Mammalia > Dasyuromorphia > Dasyuridae > Antechinus > Antechinus flavipes. The sequence continues at coordinate 472,480,663 of NC_067401.1, read as the reverse complement.
GCTCGGCCGCCCTCCCGCCCGCCCGTCAGCCCGGGCTGGCCCGGGGCTGCCCCTACCCCAGGCCGCCGCTCGCCCGCGCCGCTCCCTTCGGGCGCAGCGACAGCGGCCCGTCCGCCCCCTCCGGCGGCAGCAGCGGCCCCGCCGAGCCCCGGGGACCCCGCTTACTTTTCCCGAGCCTGCCCGTCCGAGGGCACCGCCGAGCCTTTGCCTTTGGCGAACATGATGTGCGGCGAGGAGGGGACGCGGTCGTGCTCGTGATCGTGGTCCCGCCGCCGCTCCGCTGGCCGCCTCCCGGGGTTCCCCGGCTCGAGCTCCCCGCCGCCGCCGCCGCCCCGGCCCCGCTCGCCCCGTCTCTCTCCGGCTCGCTCGCTGGCTCCCGCCCTCCGGCCCGGCCCGGCCCGGCCCGGCGCCCGCTCCCGCTCCCGCTCCGGCTGCAGCTGCGGCTGCGGCTGCGGCTCCGGCGCCTTCCCTCGCTCAGTCCAGCTGTCAAAGCTTCAGCCCCGGCCTCGACCCCATCGCCCTGGGACGGCTCGGGCTCGGGCTCGGGCTCGGGCGGCTGCAGATGTCGCCGCCGCCGCTGCTGCTGCCGCTGCTCCGCTGCGCGGCGCGGCACGCTCCGCCCTGGCCCCTGCCTCCTTCCTCAGCGCTGGCTCCGCCGGGCTCGGGCTCGGGTTCGGGCTCGGGCTCCGGCTCCGGATCGGGCTCGGGCTCGGAATCGGGCTCGGGCTGTTCCTCCGTCGCCGCCGCCGCCGCTCTGCTGGGAAGCTCAACCGAACGTGGCTACCCGGGAGGATGGAACGCGGCGGGCGTCAACGTTCCACAATTGATCCGCGCCTCGGCCAATCGGCGCGGCCGGGGGCGGGCTCGCGAGCCAGCGGGGTGGCAACGTTGTGTGTGCTTCGGGGCCGCCGCCGCCGCCGCCGCCGGGCCGGGCAGCTAGGCAGGCCCCGCTCCGTTCAGGCTCCGCGCCTGGCTCTCCCGCTCCGACTCCGGCTCTGAGCCGGGGAGGCTGCTGCGTGCTTGCCCCGCGGGGGCCGCGCGGGGGCTCTTTAAGGAGGGGAGGAGGGAGAGAGGGATAGAGAGCGAGCGAACGAGAGAGAGAGGGAGAGAGAGCGAGAGAGAGCAAGAGCTAGAGCTAGAGAGAGAGCGAGAGGGAAGTAGGAGGGGGGCTGTAGCACTGGGGGAGGGGCTCTGCCCTCGGCGGGAGGGAGCTGCGCCGGCACGACCCCGGGGGGCTGGGGCCGGGGGGACCCCTTCCCTCGGGACTATCCTTCCCCTGCCCTCTAGGCCCTCCCAATGTAGGCTTCTCTAGGGGCGATGGGGGCTCACCCGCCCCCTCCCCAATGGAGGCGAAGGGGATACTGCGGGGGGATGGACTGGAGTCCCCCTGAGTCCAAGGCCACCCGCCAACCAGGCACTAGCCACCCGCGAAACTTCAACTGAACCACATTGGGGGAGGGGGGTCCCTTGCCATTGTGGGGGTGACCCAGGTGCACAATGAAAAACTGAGGGATGGGGGGCTCGACTTAGGAAACCGAACCCCAGTTAAAAAGAAAAGCACCCAAAAGCCCACCCCGTGGGGATCTACGAGATGAGAAATCGAAATTGGGGGTCAAGGGGGTTGCTCCCCCATTTCCAATGCTCCTTTTTTTTTAGAGCGCGTTTCTCTTTAAATGTGATATAACACGACGGGTCCTGTCCCTTTAAAAGAGTCGAGCTGAAAAAGCTGTGTAAGCGCTGATTGGCTGTCTGTTTGGATACATCTTTAGGGGAGCCTAGAAACTGTTAGCCTAGGTTGATTTTTTTTTTTTTAACTGCGCTGTTCCAATAAACAAGTCACGCCCCTCCCCCTTACATGCCTATCACCAAACAATTAAAGTCTAGGTCAGTGTCCTGGGGAAAACACGTTTCCAGTAGAAGGCGAACCCAGATTTAAGCAAAATAAAGAAAATCGGCGCCCCCCCCCCACCCGCCTATTAAAGTTTACTTGCTAATTTTGATCTGTAAAGAGGGAGAAGGGCTTCTCCCTCCCCCTCCCAATATGCCAGCATCTGCATTGGTTTAGAAAGGAGGCTTTGGGGCTTAAATGTAGCAACCGCCTCCCTCCAATATGATCTGTCCCGACCTCTGGGTCCTAATCCTGACTTAATCCACTCCCCGCAGAGAGGCAGTGAAGGCTGCAAAGGGGAGAACCTCGGCGGGGGGACGGGGCCGGGGGCCGGGGAAAGACCATTCCGAGAGTGGGGGCCCCGTTTACAGGCTGTGCCGTTTGGAGAATGAGGGGGGAGCTGGGGAGGCCGGCCAATGTCATCCCTTGGGGTGAGGGAGGAGAATCCCGACCCCCCCTCAATAAACCGGCTCATTTCTCGGGAGGACCATTTAAAGTCCATCCGAGCCCAGTTCATTAAAGTAGCGGGCCCCCGGCGCTCCCCCCACGGCCAACTTCCTTCTTCGAGGGCTGGCTGGGCTGTGAGGGCCAGGGAAGGCTGGCCGGGCTCCCCGCCCTCTTGGCCGGCCACCTCTGGGTGCAGCTGGCTTCGGCTAGCCAGCCACAGAGCTCGCAGCTTCCGCCGTTCCTGCCAAGGGAAGGTGGCGCAGGGCTTCCCCGAGGGGCTCTGGATAAAACAATAGAGGGACCTGCTCTGGGCCTTGACCCGGGGCTCGCCAACTGAGCTCGGAGACCTCTTCACCTCTGGCTCATCGATTTGGAGCCTGGCAGAGCTGGGAGGGCCCTTCCACCTCTAATGGTAGAGCCGGGAGGGGGGGGGGGGGCCGGGAGAACACAGACCGTCTGGCGGAGAGGGGCCGAGAACCGGACCCGGGAGGGGCCTCCCTGTTAGAACACAGCCTAGAACCCGGAATGTCCAAGCCGGGAGGCCGAGAAGGCCAGAATGCCGGGTTTGGAGAGACCTTAGAACATGGACTGTCAGGGACCGGAAACACAGAACGACCTGCTGAAAGGGGCTCTGGGCAGGTTCGCTCAGGGGGAACCGGCCCGGCCCGCAGGAACTCCCAGAAACACACACCCTCCTATCCGTGGCTGCCTCAGTTCCCTCCCTGCAGAGGGGCTCCGGCACTTCCCCCCCCTCCCCTGGCAGGTATCGTGGAGATGGCGCAGCCGGCCCCGGGGAGCCCTGGCCATTCCCGGCGCACTCACTGCCCTGGGCAGGGGATGTGGATGAGGAGGTGAAGGGGAGAAAAGGGCCGCGATAAAGGCCGGGTGGGCAGAGTGGGCCGGGGAAGGGGGAGGGGAGGGGGAGCCTGGCCGGGGACAGAAGGCTGGACTAAGGAGCTGGGCGGGGTGAGCCTGAGCCATGCATCTCGCAGCCCTGGGCCTCGGTTTCTCCATTTGTTAAAACAAAAACAAGCGCTGCTTGCTTCCTTTTCCCTGAATATCCAATGAGCTCAAATGTGGGTCTGGTTTTTTGTTTTGTAAAATGAGGAAGTTTAATTGGGAGCTATGTTATAAGCACTTTCTTCTTGTTCTTCATCTCACGAGGATATGGGACTCCCCCTCCCTGCCCCGGAGAAGCAATGACGGGCTTGGAGCGGACCAGGCAGGGAAACCGAGCCCGGAGAGGGGAAGGGGCTGCTTAGGGCTACACACTGTTAGTGCTATCGGCCCCTCCCCCTTCCTTCCCCCCCCTCTTCCCCTCCTCCGCCCCCCCCTGAAAAAACAAAAACAACCTGTCTCTTCTGTGCTACCAAGTCCCTAAGCAGCAAGAGGGAGGGCAAGCCTTGGGCCTGAGGACCTCGCCCGGCCTTAGAGCTAGAGACTTCTTCATACTTGGGACCAAAGAGAAAGGGCTTCTGCCGAATTGTCAAGGAGCTCCTTCCAACGTCTTTCCTTCTCTGTCTCTGTCTCTGTCTCTGTCTCTCTCTCTCTCTTCTTTTTTCCTCCTTCTTTCTCTTCTCCTCTCCTTCCTAGCTTCTCTCTTACCTTCTTTCTCACCTTTCTTCCTTTCTTTTCTCCCTCCTTTCTTCTCCCCCTCCTTTCTTTCCCCATCTTTCATTTCCTTTATGCTTTTCTTTTTTCATTTTCCCCTACCTCCTCCCTTGCTTTCCTCTGTTCTTTTCTTCCTCCTTCCTTTTAACTCCTCTCTTACCTCTCTCTCTCCTTTTTTAATTGGTCTCTTTTTTCCTTCATCCATTCTTTCTTTTCCTCTTTCCCTCTCTTCCTTTTCTCTCCATTTATTCTCTTCCTTCTTCCTTTCTTCATTCTCTCTCCCTCCTTTCTTTTTCTCTCTTCTCTCTTTTCTTTCTTTTTCTTCATTTTTCTTCCTCTTCTCAATCTTTTCCTCCTTTCTTCCCTCCCTATCCATTTCTTTCCCCTTTTCCTTTCTTCACTCCTTCCCTTCCCTCCTTTCATCTTTCTTTCCCCCCTCTCTCTCCACTTCTTTCTTTTCTTTCTTCCCTCCCTCCCTTCCTTCTCTTCTTTCATTCTTCCTTTTTTCCTTCCATCCTGTTTTGCTTTCTTCCCATTTCCTTCCCTCTTCTCTTCCTTTCTTCTTTCTTCCTATTCCATCTGGCCCCTAAACCAGCCACTTTAGGTGATAGGAGGGCAGGAGAGAGTGTGTGGGAGGGAGGGAAGGAGTTTATATGGGAGAACAGCTCCCTAGCTTTGCTTTTCCCTAGCATTGCCTAAAGTCCCTGAGGCCACCGGGAGCTCCCAGCCTCCAAACCGAGGCAACCCCCGGTTCCTGGTGCTCTGGCCATCGCTCAGTTTGCCCTGCCCCATGGAGGAAATGGAAGAAGCTCCCAGCTGGAAACGAGCCAGTGCCCGTTTCAACATAAATATCTGAGACAGCCAGCAAAGAAGAAGGGGGAAGGGAACAGGGAAGAAAGGATTTAGGTTCAAAATCCAAAGGACTTGACCGTTGCTTCCAGGAGGTGAGCCTCTGGGGACAGTTTATTGTGACACCACAATGTGGGGAATGAGCAATGAACTCAGGGTCAAGAGGATGGGCTTCGAGTCTCCCATCTAGACTTAAGAAAGCCATTACTCTCTAGCCTCAAAATGAGGCAGTGAACAGCAGTGGAATAATTGCTGGTTTCAGAATGAGAGGATCTGGATTCAAGTCCAGCCTCTGTCTCTTACTAGGCTTGTGGGCTTGGACAACCAATTTCATCTTTCAGCCTCAGTTTCCTGATCTGTAAAATGATGGCATAGGATGATATGGTCTCTTATATATTGGTCTCCTTGTTCCTTCATCCCTTCTTTCTTTTCCTCCTTCCTTCTTTTCCTTGAGAGCTCTTCAGCTCTCACTATATAATGTATAATAACTATACTTATGTATGTATAATAACATACTTATAGAATATGTTATATATAATAACATGCATATATAATACATGTTATATCTCTAATAACATACTTATATAATATATGTTATATATAAAATAACATACTTATATAATATATAAGTTATATATGTATAATAACATACTTATATAATATATAACTATATAATCCTTCTCTGTAAAGTTGAGACATTGAAATAGGTAGTATCTAAGGCTCCTTCCGGGTCTAACAAGCTATTCCTCTGAGTCTCAGTTTCCTCATCTGTAATAACATAGAGAAAAATCGTTATGTAAAGGTGGGGTTTTCAACCTCCATATCAATTCATCTTCTAGATCCAGTCAAGCAATTCAAAGTAAACTGGGTGTAAATAAGGCTATGGTCGATTTTAAAGGATCATAAGGGTTTGGGGTCATCGAATAAAAGCAGATGGCACCACAGAGAAACTGTCTTGTGATTGTCCGAAAAAATCAGAGCCGCTTCTGTGCCTCTATGTAACAGAGCAAACCAGGTGAGAATCTCTCGTTCTAAAAGTCTATCAAGTGGTGGTCAAATCCAGTGGTGAAGAACTTCCGCTCCGTCTGCAGCCCTTCCAATCAATTTACCAGGTTATTATCACTTTGAAAGAATGGGAAATCTGGACCTCCATCAGCATTAGTAAGAGGATCTCTGGAGCAGCAGTGGCTGATGGTAGTATCTGCACTGATGTCCCAGGACAAGTGACACCTTAAACAAATGAAGCTCTCGTGGACTCTCCAAGAGCACTATCTCACAGGCCAGAGAGAGCTCCACCTAAAAGGAACTTCGCTAAGACTCCACGAGGAGAGAAAAGGACTTCCAATGACCAAGGATTAGTGGGAGGTTATCCCTTGGCCACATGTGCTCCTTGTGTTGGAAGCTATTCACCCCAGGGGGTTTGTAAATAGGAGGGAAGAGTTAGCCTCTGGTTGGGAGGAATGTTTTTATAACACTGTTCTTGATGTTATTCCACCTTAGTAAATAACTTTTTTAAAAAGCTACTTAACTCTGGCTAATAATCAATGTGGAGCATACCTGATGGGGGCTCATGAATGACACGACTCCCTCTCCTTTCCTTCCTTCCTTTCTCCTTTCTTCCTCCCTTCTTTCCTCCTTACTCCTTTCCTTCCTTCCCATTCCTCCTCCCTCTCTTTCCCTCCTTCCTCACATAGAAACTCCCAGATAAGAAATTCCCTCCACCAATGCAGATCTTAAGGCCCAGAAGCCAGGATCAGGCTTGGGAGGGGGCTGAAAGCTGGCCTGGCCCATTCCCCCTAAAATGGAAAGTCCACTTAGAGCTCACCAAAAAGGAGACCGAGGGGGGCGGTAGGGAGGGATGGCCGATAGGAAGGGCTCCTGGGCAGTTGGGATAGTTGGACAAGGCAGCCCCAGGCACCCAGGGAAATTCCAGGATGAGCTAACCCGGTGTGGACCCTGAGCTGGCGAGGGAGCCACGGAAGTGGAAAGGAACAGAAAGTACACAGAACCTCTGACCCGGTGACAGCCCCAGGCTGTCCTCTGCCCGCCGTGATCAGAAGAGCTGACCTTCCCACAGAGCACAGGGACAGTCTCTGGACGGTTGAGGGGTGGATGACGGTCCCAACCTCTTCCAGATCCTGGTTGAGTGTCAAAGCGGAGATTCGAACCCGGGTTCAACCCTGACCCCCGCAGCGGCCCTTTCCGATCTGTTGGTCCAGTCTACTCGCTTTACAGCTGGAAAAAAAGGAGGCCCTAAGAAGGGAGGACACTCAGCTAGGAAATGGCAGCCCGACACCCCAAACGCTTTGCTTTCTGCTACCCCTTGAAGAAAGAGAAAAGGATGTGTTGGGTTAGGGAGGAAAGCAGCATAGAATGGCAGGAAAATTCAAAATATAGAATCAGGAGAGACTCAGGTTCAAGTCCTAGGTCTGGTAGTCACTTGGGCAGGTCATTTAACTCCCCCTACCTCAGTTTTCTCCTCCATAAAATGGGACAATAAGATTTTCCTCAGTTGCATCTCAGGTTTTTTGTAAAGAAAGGCATTTTCTTAGAACTTAAAAGAGGATGGAGATGTGATTTATTGGGGGACCCTGAATGGGGGAGCTCAGGCTTACCCTGCCCAGGAACTTCTTTGGTTCCAAGGATCAATCAGGGCCGGGAAGAGACTCTGGGGACCAACTACAATGACCCTGAATTCACAGAGGCAAAGTGATTGAAGGGTCTGAAGTCCGATCAGGCTCCAGAAAGATCAAAAAAGAAGTTTGGGAGATTGACTTTATCGTAGACAACAACTGCAATTTCTTTTTGCAATTCAGTTCAACAAATCTTCGGCGAGTGCCTGTTTCCGATTCGGCTTCTCTCCCGGATTCTGTGATCCAACCGTGAAACTCAGACTCCTCCCTTCCCCTGGAGAGCTCCTCCTGCATCCTGCACTATGTAAGGTGGCCCCCCAGAGACTGCCCCTTATCGTTGCCCACCTGCTTGCTCTCCAGGATTTCATGCTCTCCAGAAAGTGACAAGATGAGATCGCCTCTGAAAATCACTTCCTTCTAACTTTTTTCTTTTTTTGTCACAGCAATTGGGGTTAAGTGACTTGCCCATGGTCACACAGTAGGAAGTGTTAAGTGTCTGAGGCTGGATTTGAACAGAGGTCCCCCTGACTATCCAGGCCATCTAGCTGCCCCTAAAATTCACTTCTTCCAAGGCAGCTGTGCATCCTGGGGGTTTCCCCAACTCACACTTTTCCAGCTTTTTTCCGGTCTCCCCCATGTGATTCAGAGTACTCTGAGGGGAGGGCCTATCTTAAGCCTTCCTCTGCATCCCCAGGCCTTAGCAGGCCTGCACTTGACCCCTTGATAAACATTTGCTGACTGACTCGGGACCCTCAGACCAAAAGAAAATAGTCCTCACTGTCAAAGAGCTTGCTTTCTACTAGGGAGGGGGCCCTTCCCCTTTTAGGCTCCCAGGACCATCTTGGACCAGTCAGAATGACGTTTGTTGTTGCTATTCAAAAATAAAGGAAGTAGCCCTTTCAGAAAATAAAGCTGTCTATGCAGAGGCCCGCGGCGCCATGTTTAGAACCAGGGAACACCATATGTACACAGCTAAGCAAAGGGAAGTCAGGTTCGGGTTTTTTGAAGCATATTTTTTAACTTGATTTTTTTGAATCTTTTTTAGGGGTTGGGGGGGAAATCTATGTTTTCTTTCACATTACTCTTATGGAAATGTTTTCCGTAATTTCACATGTATCTTAATGGGGGAGGGATGGGGAGGGAGAAATGGAGATCTGGGAACTCAAAGTTTTAAAAACAAATGTTAAAAATTGCTTTCCATGTAACCGGAAAAATATTAAATAATGGAAAAAAATCCCTTTCTCTAGGGGTCTGTAAAATGGTGCATTTATATAAAGCCAGAACCGTGGACACATACAGAATAACTAATTTGAAGACTATTTTGAGGATTGAAAGAATTGCCTTTACATTAATTTCATTGATGCTTTTCACTCTTAGGAATGGCAGTTTGTAATATAGGAGAGCCTTATGCCGCTATCCTTCCCACGTTCATTATATATAGTTTCTCTTTACTATATATTTTCTGATGCTGAACAAGAATTCTAGATTGACTAAAGGTTTTTTTTTGGGGGGGGGGGTGACGTTCATTAAATTTAAAAATAAAATTCCATTTTTGAAGAAGAATGGTTTAATGTTCAGTAAGGTATAAAAGCTTCTAAAAGCAGCTAAAGATTTTTTCACATAAAAGTTAATTTTAGGAGGAAGAAAGTTCTAGGGCTGACAGGTATGGAACAGTCACAGGAATGAACCGTTTTGTAGCCTGAGAATGAAGAAGGCCCAGGAACAAGGGAGATCCCTCGAGAGAGAGGCTCTCTTAAGGAGGGTCGGAGGATGGAACCCTGACTAAAGTGACGTAGTGTGATTGAAGGGGTGTCTTATATAGCCATGAGTCATAAAGGGGGGAGGGGACAGCAAGAGCAATAGAGAACTGATGGGATTGATGACCCAGGTCTCCCAGAATCCATCTCCACAGTTAACCTAAAGTCTCCATCTCTTTGGTTCCTGATGTCCCTTCCCAGAGTTTTCTCTGGGAAATCTCTGACCATCACTCCCGTCTGAGCTTCCACAGATGGAGTAACTGAGTCCCATGTTCTGGTACGAGCTCTCAGGATAATAAATGTATACGGCATACGGGGTAGCTTTGGTTTTTCTCCACAGGACCCAAAAAGCAAAAAAACCACAACATACTCGCAGGAGTCTGTAAACAAATATAGCTAACATGGAAAAGGGACTCACAATAGCAGTAAATTCAGTAAATCCCTTATTTTATGCCCTGTAGGGACCCTTTGAAGGATTAAACTCTCCCAAGAGAAAAACATACTTGGGGATCTAGCACAGCCAGCTACCGCCTTCCTCATTAGTCCCCTTTGTCTGAATAACTTATAAAAAAAGAAGAGAAAGCGGTGTCCTGGACTTTTGTTCCCTCAGATTATGACTTCAGTCCCTCGCTGAGGACTCGGGGAACATAAGGTGACCTCCTTTTCTTTCCCAGAGGTACGGGGATCAGGAAATTTTCTTTCCCTGGCTGGAAGGTCATATTCCAAACTCTGGAACTTAAAGACACCCCCACAAAGCGGAGGATCCTTAAGAAATCTCTCTTCTTTAGCTAGAAGATGAGAGTCTAGGGTCACATGGCCCAAGAACTCCTCCTCGAAGTGGAAGTCGGGTCCAAGTATGACATAGCCCATGAATTCCCCTCTTGGCTTTCTCTTCATAGAAAGGGTAGAAGAAAGAAGGCTAAAAGTCGCCTGAGACTCCCATGAACACCCCATTAATAGTTCACTCCCAAGGAATGGCTCCGGATTGTCTCGATAATCAGAGACTATGAAACTTTGCCTGAAAGACTCAAAGAAAAACAAAAACAAAAAAAGAGAAATAATCTTGAGGGGGGTCCCCCTAAATAGTCACCCACCCACCCCACTTAAATAAAAGTTAATAAATAACTAAATAATAGCACTAAATAAATAACAGGGGGCTATGTCCTGTTACCTCTGTCAAGTAAGATGATGGTGAACTTTAGAAGACAGAAGGATTAGGACTGTCTACAGGCATCCTGGGATGGTCAGGTGGTACAGTGGAAAGAGCACCAGACCTGAAGTCAGGAAGACCTGAATTCAAAGGTGGCTTCAAGTACTTATTAGTTGTGTGCCCCTGGGCAAGTCACTTAGCCTGTGTGCCTCAGTTTCCTTATCTGTAAAATGTGCTGGGGAAGGAAATGGCCAACTGCTCCAGTACCTTAGAAAACCCTAAGTAATTGGATTGTTTGCTGTTTATGTGTGTGGGGGAGGGCGGGGGGGGGGGGAGATTTGGAACAAAGTTTTGCAGAAGTAAATTTTGAATACTATCTTTGCAAATATTTGGAAAAATAAAAAGCTATTAAAAAAAAGAAAGAAACCTACAAAGAATCAGATCTGGTAAAAATAACAACAACTGAACAACAACATTGGCAAGGTAGGAGTGTCCGTGGGATAGCAATGGCTGGCAATGACGTCCACATCAGGAAGCAAGAACAGACGGTAAGACCGGTTCCCAGATTTACAAGGAACCAACCCAGCAGAAAAGTAATACTATCCTTAAAAGGAACATCTTCCAACAGAAAGATTTCCTGGAGTCATAAAGTCATCTTTTCACATGTGCTTTCTAAGCCTTCGAGTCCACTTTTCTCTGGGCTTTAGAGGTGCTGGGGGAGGAGTGTTTCGTAGACCACGAGGGCTAATATCTTCTACCGACTCTATCACCACAGTAAACATCGTTTTCTAAAAGCTAAGAGACTGGCTGGTCTATTATCATCAAATGGCGTGACAAAGGGAAGCCCACTGGTGGGGGCTCGTGAGATACCCGGGGCTCCTCCAGGTCTCTGATGGGAGATGCTGAAGGTGGATCTAGACCAGCTAAGGCGGAAGCAGCGGGACAAGGGAAAGGCTTCAGCTCCCACTTGGAAAGAGCTCACCCGACGGCGATCAGAGAAAGGAGAACTCAATCCCAGTGGGTAGGGCCAGCTCGCTCGCTGGGTCACCAGGAAGCTATTTTTGCCTTTTCTTTGTGTTTAAATGGTGTCCAGCACATAGTACGTACGTAATCCACGAATGTTGATGGCCAACGCCCCGTGATTCTCTGGCTTGATGCTAGCAGTGGAGAAGTCTGCGGTCATCACAGGTTGGGTTTCTGAGACGTCATGGAGAGCTGCCGGAGACCTTCCATTGAGGCTGAAATATAAAATTCTCTGTTTGACACGAAAACCTCCACAATCTGGCGCTGAGCCATCTCTCTAGACCGATTCGGATGTATCCCTTTGCTCCCTCTCCTCCCACCTACCCCTAGCACCGTATTCCTTCAAACGGACATAATCGCCGTTCCCTGTACACAATTCCCACCTGCTTCCTCCATGTTTTACACAGGCTGTCCCCTCTCACGCTTAGAATGCTTCCTCTCCTCCCCCCATTCTTCTGATTTTTCTAGTTCCCCTCAAAGCCCAGCATGCAGGCTGCCTTTCTGAATGCCCCCAAAGGTTAGTGCTCTCACTAGTCCCCCCATGAGAATTGCTTGTTAAGTACTTGAGGCTTCCTTGCCACAAATTCAAGGCAGGGACTTTTAATTTCCATTCATTCATCACATGTATTTCTGTATCACCAGTACCTGGTCCATAGTAGGTGCTTAACCAATATTTACTTATTTTATAAAAATTTACATATTTATTTAAGATAAACATATAAACAAATAAATATTTATTATAATAAATGTAACTACCATAAATATTAACTATTTATTTCATTTAGTTGAATTGACGTGTCATACCTAAAGACTATTCCCCATTTCTGGTGATTCCTCTGGGACCAAGTGATCCTATCAGAAGGACTATAGAATGCATCACTAGAAAAGACGATGCCCTGAGCCAGAAATTAAGGACCTTAGAGATGGGGTTTCCCTTCCTTTTGTTATTTGAAAGCAGAGATTTCAGAAAAAGCAGATTTGGAAACTGAGCCGGTTAAGAAGACAGTGTTAAGAGAGTAGGATTTGGATTTCTGGACCATGACTTAAAATAGGAGTGTCCTGAGCGTTGGGCCAGGGGTAGTATATATAAGGACAGATTTGCCTGGAGGGACCATGGATCCTCACCAAACTAGAGCAAGGATGTCATAAAAAGCAGAAACTAGGTGCCCACAAATTCTAGGAGGCAATATTCCAGAAGTCAGGGACCTTGTGGGCCTAGACAGAGTATGGGGTAAAAAGCAAGGTGAACGTAACATCAAACAGGTGAATTCATTCTCATGGGACTTGGAGACATTTGCCCTTTGACTACAAACTGTATTTTGTCAAAAGAAACTAGATTCCATAAAAGAATGATATATTCCAAGGAGAAATATATAAACTCAAAGGGAGAAGTTTGACCAGAAAGTGTGGGGGAAGAGCCATCGACAAAGAATCCGAAATTATACTGGGGTGGGAATATAGTAAAGTCCACTTCGCTAAAAGGAAGAAATGGATAATTAATTTAGAGAATAAATCACAAACTCGACACGGAGACATGACAGACAAGGGACATGCAATTATCTAGACATCATCAATATCATCGGGGTCATCATTGTTGGTATTTCTATAGTGTTTTAAGCTTTACAGAGCGATTTATACTTTATCTCATCTGACATCTTCCTGCGCTCTCTCTAGGCTAAAAACAGAACAGCTCACAATTGATGAACTTGCCTTGATGATAACTTTATCACTCTAAAAGGTGGAGAAAAGCAGAGTCTACCTAATAAGAAAGAAGGAGTGGACAATGAGAACCGTGGATGGCAGTGAACACTCCGTCTTGGAGTTCTTGATAAATAAGGAGGGGAAGCCAATGGTATATGTAGTCAGTTTCACATCTTAGATTTTAAAGGAGCCTTTTTCAAAGAATCAGGAGCAAAAAAGGGTAGAATTCAATAGCCTAAAGTTTCGAGAAAGAAGGAAAATCAGCATGAGAGGGAAGGAAGCAAGATTAAAATTTTCACGAAGCAAACACAAATAATTGGGACAAGAAATCAAAAGAAAGGGGTCAATAGAAAAAAGCTGAGGTGGACACACAGAGGACTTGTCCACCAACCTAGATTTTTAGCAGATGCGTACAGACTGGAAACAAGGTAAGATAAGGGGGGAGACATAGCACAGAAAGGCACGATTCTATGAGAACAATGTGTGGGACACGGAAACTCAAAATGAGCTGAGTTTGGTGAACAATAGAAATGATCTTTTTTTTTTTTTTAATGCTATTTGGGAGGCAAAGAGATAAAAGGTGGTCTGCTATTTGATGTGAATGGGATGACGCCTTGATGAAGAGAACTATTCAACTCATTTTATTTCAGTTCTACTGGAAATAAGAGCTTGTTTTTTTTTTTTTTTTTTTTGGGTTGTTTTGAAGTCCCAACATTCTAGCATTGTCATTGTATGGATAAAAGCTGTGGAAACCGTCCATCTCCAAATGATCATTGGTAGAGTGATGGGTGATGGAGAGGCCATCCAGAGTGTGAGCCGGCTGTAAATCAATGCGAAATCTCAAAGGGAAGGAAGTCATTAGGATAGCTCATGAGAGAAAGAGAAGGCAGCTTGCTTTCTTTTCTTTTATGTCAAGGATGAGGGATTACAAGTGGCAGCCTAAGAGTTCCACTGGTCACCCCATTTTGTCAGAAAGGGAGGAGTCCATTCAGCACATTGGGGAGACTCCCTGTGTTTAATGGGAAGCTATAAAAGGAGAAGGCCCGGATGGACAAGCCTGAATGGCCTGAGATCTGCATCCATGGAAGGAACATCAAAATCGAGGAGATTACAAATTCATTTTTAGTAATTTTCTCCACCGAGAAAAATGATCTCTGGACTAGTCAGGATAGAACAAAAGTGGCTAACCGAAAATCAATAATATTTAACTTGTATAATGGTGGGGAGGGGGCAGAAAACTTTCCACCCGAATTAATGTAGACTTAGAGGCCCAGACTTTAAAAAAAAACCATATATATATGTCAATTTAATACTACATATATATCAATTTAATACTACATATGTGTGTGTATATATATATATATATGTAGTATTAAATTGATCAACCAAAGGGAAAAAGTAGATGTGAACAAGCCTTGGCCAATTTTGGAGAATTGAAGAACTTTGATCATCGGATAAAATCACAAGATGTTTCTCAGAAAATGTATTGGGATGGGCTGGAAAATATAAGACGCACCCCAGAGATTGTCTATGTGATAAAACAAGTCGATTTGTGATTAGAATAGGAATTCTAGTAGGTTAAGGAAACCCTTCCCTCCAGGAAGAGGGAGGGATTGTTGAGGGGAAAAGGATTGAGTTTCTCTTGTCCTTCACTCTCCAGCCCCTCCTCATTGGCCAGGAAGTGACCTAGTACATTTTAAAGGGTAGGAAGATCTGAGGTCTCTGGTGGTTATTGATATCAGTGTCCCAAGAACAACTGTGGTTAAGCATCAACTGAGAAAAGACAGCTTCAGGATGCTACTGACCCTCAGTCATTTCATTGAAATGAGATCATATGCTGAGTGAAATGAGCAGAACCAGGAGATCATTATACATGGCTACAGCAAGATTACGTGATGATCAATTCTGATGGAGGTGACTCTTTCCAACCATGAGGTGATTCAGGCCAATTCCAATGGTCTTGTGATGGAGAGAGCCATCCACATTCACAAAGGGGACTGTGGGGACTGAGTGTAGATCACATCATAATAACATTCTCACTTCTTTTGTTGTTGTTTGCTTGAATTTTATTTTATTTCTCTCTCTTTTTTTTTTCTTTTTGGATCTGATTTTTCTAGGACAGCAAGATATTTGTGGAAATATGTAGAATATTTGTGGAATTGCACATGTTTAACATTTATTGGATCGCTTGCTGAGTGGGGGAGGGGAGAAGGGAAAGGAAAAAATTAAAACAAGGTTTTGTAGGGGTGAATATCAAAAACTGGGGTCTAATCAAGGAAACCAAATGTCCTTAACAAAAATAGTGACATAAACAAACCCTATGTAGCCAAGATTAGAACGGAAGCAAAAAGCTGATAAACATTTTTTAAAGCCAGTGATTCTGAGAAAGGTCTCATTTCTAAGCTATATAAAGAACTGTGTCAAATTTATAAGAATACAAGTCATTTCCCAATTGATAAATGGTCAAAGGATATGAAGACAATTTTTAGATGAAAAAAATTAAAGCCATTGATAGTTAAATTAAAAAAAAAATACTCTAATCCACTACTGATTAGAGAAACGTAAATTAAAACAACTCTGAGGTACCACCTCACATCTCTCAAATTGACTAAACTGATAGGAAAAGATCATGACAAATGTTGGAGGGGAATTTGGGAAAACTGGGACACTGATGCATTATTAGTAGATTTGTGAAATGATCCTGCCATTCTGGAGAGCAATTTGGAACTATGCCCAAAGGGTTATAGAACTGTTCCTACTCTTTGATCCAGCAGGCCATTATTGGGTCTATATCCCAAAGAGATCATAAAAGAGGAAAGAGGACCCACATGTGGGAAAATGTTTGTAGCAGTTATTTTTCTGGTACCAAGGAATTAGAAACTAAATAGATACCCACCAGTTGGGGAATGGTGGTATTTGAATGCAATGGAATACTATTCCAACATCTCATACACTCTACCAAGGTAAGGTTGAAATGGGTACATGATTTAGATAGAAAGGGTGATACTCTAAGCAAATTAGGAAAACAAGGGATCGTTTACCTCTCAGATCTTTGGAGAAGGGAGAAATTTATGACCAAACAAAAGCTAGAGAACATTATGTAAAATGGATAATTTATATTACATTAAATTCAAAAGTTTTTTGGTACAAACAAAATCAATGCAGCTAAGATTAGAAGGGAAATTGAGTAGATGCCCATCAAGTGGGGAATGGCTGAATAAGTTATGGTACATGAATGTAATGGAAGACTATTGTTCTAGAAGAAATGATAAACAGACTGATTTCAGGAAAGTCTGGGAAGACTTACATGAACTGATGCTGAGTGAAGTGAGCAGAAGCAGGAAAATTTCACATAGCAACAGCAAGATTATGTGAAAATCAACTGCGATAGATTTATCTTTTCTTGGCAATGCAATGAACCTAGACAATTCCAATAGATGGAAAATGCCTTCTGCATCCAGAGAGAACTGTGAAGACTGAATGCAAGTCAAAGCATAATATTTTCACCTTTTTTTTGTTTTTTTTTTTTTCTTTCTCATGGTTTTTCCCTTTTGTTTTGATCTTTCTTTCACAATCGGAGTAAGGTGGAAATATGCTTAAATATCTTGGGGAAGGGGGAGGAAAAAAGGGAGGGAGGAAGAAAAAATTGGGGACTCAAAATTTTACAAAAGGGAATGTTGGAAATTATCTTTGCATGTAATTGGAAAAATAAAACACTATTAAGTGACACAAAAAATAAACCAAAGAAGATGAGAGTCCTACTACCCTCTTCCTTGGTCAGAGCATATTTGGAGCAACTTAATCACTTCTGAGCATCATAGTTGAAGAAGGATTTTGATCAACCATTGACTATGTAGAGAAGGGCCATCAAGACATTAAGAGGCTTGCGTCCCATGCCATGAGCACCAGGAGAATGCACCAAGGATGTTTATCGTGGAAAGAGAAGACTCAGGGGGTACCTGACAGCTGTGTTCCAGCATCAGCAGGGTGTCCCGTGAAGGAGAGATTGGATTTGTTCTGCTTGGCCCCAGACGGTCAACCTAAGAGCAATGGGCAGGTGGGAGCCTCCAAAAAGAATGTTATAGATGATTCTTGTTGGATCTAGTTGGATCCAAGTATCATTGGAGTTACATTCAGGATATATAGAAAATTATGGAGAGAAAAGATGCTAGGATTAAGAGGCCTTAGGGAAGACTGCCTGGAGGAGGAGGATTTTAGCTGGGACTTAGAGGAAGCCAGAGGAGTAGTCAGAGAAGAGGAGGGAGAAAGTTCCTGGCCAGGGTGGGAGAGGTGGGGATGGCCAGAGACAATGGGGGGAACCAGGAAATGGAGGGTCTTGTTCTTGGAACAGCCGGAGGTGTCATAGGTCCAGGAGTCTGCAGTGGGGAGTAAGACAGGAGGAGGCGAAGGTAGGAAAGGCTTTGAATGTCAGAGGATTTTGTGTTTGATGTTAGAGGAGGTAGGAAGTCAGTTTGTTGAGCAGGGGCTGGGATGGGCAGCCTTGTGCTTTAGGAGGATCACTTTGGAGGCCAAATGGAGGATAGATCTGAGTGGGGAGAAACCTGAGGCAGGCAGACACCCCCCCCCCACCGGCTACTGCAGTGGTCCGGGGTTGAGGGGATGAGGGCCTGCACTTGGGGGAGGAGGGGGGCGAGGGAAAGGAGACAGACACAAGAGGCTGACATCAGCAGGACTTGGCTTGGATCCGAGGGGGGAGATACACTGACTTCCCAGTGAAGCAGCAGAGAGGGGAAGGGAGAGGGTCCGGGACAGGACCCCTGGGACACCTCCGAAAGAGGTCCCACTGGAAGAGGGTCTGTCAGATGGCACTGAGGAGGAGCAGTGTCCTTTGTTCCCAAAGCGATTTCTCTCTGTGGGGTGGAAAGGCAGTGTGTCCGACTGGTGACCAGACCACAGTTGGGCACCCAGACATTTGGGGGGATCTCAGACAGGGAGGAGAACCCCCAAACCTAGAGACACCCCCATGTAGAGAAGATATGCTTTTCCTTCCTGGAGGGAAGATTTCCTGGAGTATTCCATTCCAGTTTGTCTCGGAAATGCCACGGACACAGTGGGCCCGAAATTCAAATCTCAAAAGGCTGACTCTCTCCCAACGTCTCCGGGAACAAAATGGCAGCTGGGGGCCGAGTCTCGGCACAGGTGGGTGTGTAGGTGTTTGGAACTGGCTGAGTGACAACAGAGGGAAGGCTGAGCCGCTCAATCCTTATTTGACTTCTGGTTTCTCTGCCAGGGGAATGACCTTTGTCCTGGAAAGCACAGCGTGAGCCGGAGCTAATAGGGAGCTGATCCTCAAGATGAGTAAGGAGATAGTCGGAGAGCCCAGAACCACCACCGAGGAGCTCCTTTCACCCACATGGCCCGGCAGAACGACATTCTTAGAGCCTGAAAGAACAGGCAGCCGGGATGCCGAAAGATGGCGGAGAAGGCCCTGCGGGGACACAAAGGGGCAAACACAGTTCTGGCTTTTTTTTTTTAAGACGATTGAATAGAACCTGTAAATGATAAGCCAATGGCTTTGACTTTGATTCCTGGCAAAATTCTACAATATAGTATTAGAAAGATCCTTTGAGCACGCCTAGAAAATGAAGAGACAAGTTCAAAGGGCCGGGACTGCTCTACGAAGAATTCAGTCTAAGAGCAGATTTAATGGGAATAAATATAAAGGTTGAAAATAGTGCCTTCCAAGGTACGGGGCGGGATGCGTGCTTCTCGGACAGAGCTAAGGGGGATGCTGGATGGCAGAATCAGAGCTCGAAGGGTAGCCTGAAACAGTGAGGATAAATGCAAAGTTCTGCTCGGGTCCAAAAACTAAATCGCACAAGTTCGGGAGGGGAAGGAGCAGCCAAACGATGCACGGGCGAAAGAGCTGAGCAATTAGGGGATAACAAATTGCATGTGAGTTACCCAAAAAGCTGCGGGTCTCTCTGAACTACTTGGGAGATCCTAGCGTCCAGGACAAGAGAAGGGATGGGATAGTCTCACTGTACAGAGCACGCGTGGAGGATTGTGCTCCTTCCTGCATAACACAGAAGCAACAGGGATAGTAACTGGCCTGGAGTTCCTGCAGCACGAGTACCTGGACTGGAGAAAGACTTCTCAATTTGAAAGCAAGTGACCAGGAAGCTAATCCAAACCATCCCTGAGAACCTGTGTAACCTTAGTCCAGTCATTTAATCTGTGGGCCTCGGCTTTTTCCTCTGTTTAATGAGGGGATTTAAATTAGGTGGCTCTTCCAGATACAAATTTATGATACTATTATCTTATTTTAACACCCCTTTCCAGGGGCGTTCCACCCGCCCGGCCTTCATTGACACCTGCAAGCCAGATGCCCCAGAAACAGCTGACTGTTTCTGACCTTGGTGACTGACAGGCGGGAGCTTCTGGTAGCATCATCACTAATAAGCCCCCACCAGTGTGCTTCCCATTTCCATCAGCCAGATGATGCACTTGTTTGTTTCGGGTAAAAGGTATTTACTAATTGGTATAAAACCAATTGTTTTTATTTACTAACTGGTAAATTTATAATTGGTATAAAACCCCAGTTTTCTAAGAATCTGGGACCACACTCTCTCCACAGAGATCCAAGGGAAGGGAAGCTCTGATCGTAGAGAATCCGGAGCGTCCGGAGTGTCAGCTCATGACTTCCAGATACTCCTTCCGTAGAGTCCGCATAGGCGTTCTCTTAGGTATAACTGCTGGGATCTGTGTGTGTGTGTGTGTGTGTGTGTGTGTGTGACTGTGTAGTGGGACCCTTCTCTCCATCATGAGGGCTCATGGGCCCTGCGGACATTCCCTCCCTCTGGTGACGATTTCACGGGAATTTTCTGGCCTGTTGGCGCTGCTCCTGGCTTTGCTGCCGTCTCTAATTACCAGCGGACACCTCCGACGAGGCTCCCAAACTCACACAGTCGCCTGAAATTGTGGGCTGGGGGGAGGATCGCCTCTCGGGGACTTGGCTGGAGTTTCTCAGCCACTCGACTGCCCGCTTGCTGAAATGTGAGATTCCCAACTGGCGTGCTATTTTTATACATAGACCCAGATTCTTTCAGCCAATCACAAGATATTTCCTGTGTGACACGTCTCTATCCGGTGACCAAAGCACTACATCTCTCTCAGTTTAATTAAGGACCTGCTTATATCTAATTTTGAGTCAATAGATTAGTTTGGGCTTTCTGTGATCACATTAATTGGGCTTGAGGTAGTGGAAGCCCCCCCCCCCCTTACTTACCCAGTGAATGTTTCAGTGGTGATCAGGTGGAAGGCAGATTGGATTTATTCTCCTTGGCCCAGAGGGAAGGAACAGTTAGCAGAAATTACAAAAAGAAAGATTTTTGGCTAGACCGAGGGAAGAACTTCCTGCCACTTGGCTGTCAGAAACAGAGTGGACTGCCTCTGTGGATCCAGTGGCTCCCCATCCCTGGAGGGATCCTCAGGGATGCTCCAGAGAAGCTGTCCTAGTTGGCCCCGAGGTCCTTTCCAGCCCTTCAAGATTTGAGAAACCTGTTGGATGAGAATGGCTAAATCTAGGGACCTTTCTGGTATATTCTTTCGGAATGGTTTTCTAGCTGTTCTAGCTCCTCCAAGTTGAGGCTTTAATTGTTCCTGGGTGCAGATTAATGCCCACTTAAGATCCCTTCCTGCCCTAAATCCCAAAATTTGATGGCTGGGGATTGAGAAAAAGCCCTGATCCACAGCTTCCTCCTCCAGGGACCGGCCAAAAGTTTCCAGGAGATCATACACCCAGCCAGAACGGGTGATGGGGGCGGGGAGGCTCAGAGCTCAGGGCCTGGAGGCAGAGAACTGAATTCAGACCTAAAAGGGAGTCTGGGATCGGTGATCCAGAAGATACCGTCTAGGGTGGGGTTATAGGCTTTGATTTAGAGATAATCCTTATCTGGAAAAATGGGGAGAGTGGCTCCCTGTGTACCTACCTCACTAGGTGGCTTCTGGGAAATACTTAAGAGACCTCAGAGCACAATGAAAATGGGAATTATTATTTGTGGATGTGGCTCAGATTTGTGATTTGGCTGGTAGGGAATTCCCAGTGGGGAAACTCCCTTTCCCAATGCAGGTCAGTTATCTGGGCCATTGAGACATTAAATGACTTGTCCAGGGTCCCACGGTTAGGAAGGGTCTGAGTTATGAAGATGATCTCTAACCACTTCAATCGATCATGGAGCATTTATTAAGCGCCTAATCTGTACCTGACACTGTGCTAGTGATATGAATACCCTAAATGAAGCACTCCTTACTCTAAAAAAAACACGTTAATGGGGGAGGCAATAAGGAGAAATGTAAATAAGTATAGAATAAATATCCAAGAAATAAATGTTAAGTAATTGTGATTATGGTTGATAACAACAGCCAGCATTTATATAGCACTTTCAGCTTTACAAAGTGCTCTACAGAAATTCCCAAAATAACAATAGCTGACATTTGTTTTAATGTATTACAATTCCTGAGACATTTTATATATATTATTTCTTTTGATTCTTACAGTTCTGGTGCTATTTTTGTCCCCATTTTATAGATGAAGAAACTGAGGCAGAAGTGAATTGATTCATCCAACATAACATAGCTAGTAAGTGGCTGAGCCTAGAAGTGAGGTAGTGACCAGCGGGGACGCCGAAGGTGCACATGTGGAGGTGCACATGTGGGAGAAACTGAGAAAAGCCTACTTTGGCTGGATTGAATAATGCAAGAGATGGAGTTATGTAAGTTGGGCAGTACTTTCGAATCCTGACCTATTTTATCCTGGAAGCACTAGGGAGCCCCTGGATATTGCTAGGTAAGAGAGGGCGGTAGTTACACCTGCACTTAAGGAAAGTCACTTTGCAGCTTTGTGGGGATGGGCTAGAGCGGGGGGAGAGCTCAGGTCTGGGCATCCGAAGGAAGCTGGTGGAAAATCAAGCACGAGATGACGGGGGCCTGAGCTAAGGTGGGAGCTTACATGGGAGCAGTAGTGAGGGAACAAGAAAGCCCTGTGAGTTTCTCCAACATGCATCCTCTGGGGCTTTCTTCTGCTGTCCCCGGATCTTTGTTTTCTGGGGACACGGGCCCAGCCCTGGATGCCTCGGACATCTCTCACCGGGGAGATGATCGGCTTCCCTCAGTAGTGAGCTCCTTGAGAGTAGGAACTGCTTTTGCCTTACTTTGTATCTCTAGGGTTTGGCACAGTACCTGGTATACAGTAGGCACGTCATACATGCTGGTTGGTGAGTTTCTCAAAGTCACCCAAGTAGAGATCCAGGGCTTGAACCCCTCTTGTGACTCCGCATCTCAAGCACTTTCTACCTACTGAGAATCACGACATTGGATGAGATCTCCGGAGACAAAAGGAATCCCCTCTGTAATCCACTCCCAAGTGGTTCTCTTTGGTGGGATCCTTCTAGGTTTGTTCCTAGATTGACCCACAGACTGCCGTGTCAGACCAGTGAGCCCTAGCCTGGGTCAGCCACCAAAATGTTCACGATTTAGGTGACGAGGGCTGGAGGGAGACAGTTCCAAAGTCCGGTGGTCCAGGTCACTCGGGGTTATGGCCAAGCTACATGTTGGGCCGGAATCCTAGCGTCCCTGGATTCAGAACTGGAAAGGGCCACAGAGGTCCTCTAGGACAGGAGTTCTTAGCCTTTTGGGCCGCCCGGACCCCCTTTCTTGGGCCCTCTTCAGAATCAAGTTTAAATAATTGAAGAAAATGCTAAGTTTTACTTAGAAATTACCAAAAATAAAAGTACATTTTCCCCAAGTATTCAGCAACCTACTGGATCCCTTGAGGAGAACCCAAGGTTAATAAGCACTGACCTAGCCCAATCCCCTCCTTTTCCAGTTGGGGAGACTGAGGTTCTGAGACAACTGCTTGAAGGTCACCCACAGTAATTAGGGGAGCTGGGATCTGAAGCCCCGGGCTTTCCTCCATGCCCACTGGCCACCTGGGAGGCCCCAGGCCTTCAGTCATTGCCCTGATGCAGTCACCTCCATTCAGGAGAGGGCCACATTGTGGGAAGGGACCACTACGCCGACGACTCTGAAGAAGCACAGGAGGATATGGGTAGCGCTCAGCTCTCTGGGTGGGACATCCTGGAAGCTCTCTGTTGCAGGACGAGCAGTTCCCCTGCTCCCCCTGACCCTCGCAGCCCCTTCCCCTGTTCCCCTGATCCGCCTTGGCTCTTGCAGCCCCTTCTCCTGTTCCCCTGCTTCCCCTGGCCCTTGCAGCCCCTTCCCCTGGTCCCCTGCTCCGTATTGGTCCTTGCAGCCCCTATTTCTCTGCTCTGCCCTGGCCCTCACAGCCCCTTCCTTTGTCCTTAAACTCTCCCTTCTTCCATTCCTCCCAGATCCTGGGGACTCCCAGTTCCTGACTTTCTGACTCCTTCTAAGGACACTTCTTTTGCCTCTGGCTAGTTTTTAGCTGTAATGGAAATAGCCCCAACTCAATTAAACTCCCATGATCGGAGTGTGAATCCCAGGTCCTTTATCACTCAGAGCCTGGCCTCGGTGACTTTAATGTCCCCATCCCTAAATGAGGTACAGCAGTCCTAGCACTAATCCCTCCACTGGTGCCACGATAAAAGCACTTGGTAAACTTGGAATTGCCAGAGTTGTCAGTCAGCTCACGTTTATGAAGTGCCAACTGTGTGCCAGACACTGTGCAATGGCTAGAAATGGGAATTATTCCGGCCTCGGACACAAATTAGTTATATCCTCTGGACAGGTCGGTGCCTCAGTTTGTTCATCTGTAAAATGCGCTGGTTGGATTTAATGCTCTCAAAGGCCCTTTTCTGCGGGAACTATCCTACAGAATTTATTCAACAAGCTTCTGCCTTTCTTTGCTGATCATTCCTTCAGGCTCTTCAGACAGAACTGTCCTCCCCGGCCTCCCGGCACCAGCTCCCGGCCCCCAAGAGTCATCCCCTCTATTTGAGAGGACTCTGGGTAGGTCCCCGGCCCACCTATGCCCTGGAGAAGGGGACAAGACCAGGAACCCACCCATCCTCCGCTGTAGCCACTAAGATCCGTGCTGGGCAGTAATTGCTTTAACACCCTCCCCCCCCCCCTTCCTTCTGCTTTTATTTCTTTGGATTTCACTCCATACGGAGGATGCAAAGATGGCAAACAGCAGCAAGGGCCCCCGAGGAGCTTCCGGCCCGGTGTGAGATGCCAAAGTTAGCAGGGAACAAGCTCATGGGAGCAAAGAAAAGAGCCAATCTAATGGTCAGCAGGACGATCCCAGAGAGGCCCGGGGAGACTGAAGGAACTGATGCTGAGGGAAGCGAGCAGGACCAGGAGATCACGGCAACAACAAGACTACAATGATCAGTCCTGATGGTCGTGGCTCTTCAACAATGAGATGATTCAGGCCGGGTCCAATAGACTTGGGATGGAGAGAGCCGTCTGCGCCCAGAGAGGACTGTGGGAACTGAGTGTGGGTCACAACACTGATTCTCACCCTTTTTGTTGTTTTCTTGCTTTTTGTTTCTTTCTCATTTTCTTTCCTTTTTGATCGGATTTTTCTTGTGCAGCAAGAGAACTGTGGAACTATGCTTACATATACTCAATATATATTTAACATGTAGAACATATATTGGATTGCTTGCCACCTAGGGGAGGGGCTGGGGGGAAAAGGGGGGGTCTGAAACACGAGGCTGTGCAAGGGGCAATGTTGAAAAATTATTTGTGCATATGTTTTTGAAAATAAAAAGGTTAAAAAAGAAAAGAAAA
Source organism: Antechinus flavipes (assembly GCF_016432865.1). Classification (NCBI taxonomy): domain Eukaryota; kingdom Metazoa; phylum Chordata; class Mammalia; order Dasyuromorphia; family Dasyuridae; genus Antechinus; species Antechinus flavipes. The sequence continues at coordinate 472,455,868 of NC_067401.1, read as the reverse complement.
GAAAAGACTCAGTCTAATTCATACAATCGAATTCATGGAGTGAAGTACCTACTATGTGCCCTAAAGTCCATTCCAGCGCTTCTGTGGAGCAGGCTGTTAGTGTCCCATGCACCGATGAAGAGCAAGGCAGGAGGGTGACTTTGGCCACGAAGTTGAGTTGCCTCAGATTTCCTTCCAAGATATTCCCAGCACCATTTTTCTCTGTAGCATCCAATTTCCGCCTGAGGAAGCCAATTTCCCTTGGCTGCATCCAGACCTGTTGCACTTCATCAGGTCAGGGGCCGTGTTTTTGCCTTCCTCTATAACCCCCGTGCTACATGGCCAATAGGAAGAGCTTCACAAATGCTTGTTCAGGTGACTTCATGTAGATCCTGTGGCTTCTCCTCTCAAAAGAGACACATTAAGAACAAAAGTCCTTGCCAGAAATCAAACCCACAATTCCCCTCCCTTTGCCAGAGCCCTCCCTTCCGCCCCTCCCTGCAAAAAAAAAAAATGAGGAACGGGATCTACATGAGGACATTAAGTAGGGAGCTCAAGGACCTTCTAACTCTAAGTCAGAGTGAGTTCAATGACAGTTGCTGGTCCTGGTGAGCCGGATGTTGAGATTTAAAAAAAAATTAGAGTTGAGCCTGAATGAGCTAATTAGCAGGGGGCGAGGGGGAAAGGGGGGATGGGGGTGGGTCCTCTGTGTTTCAAAGGGCTCAGTTTTGTTTGGGGAATTTCCTTCAAGAGAAGATGTGTCATTTTAAGGCTGGGAGAAGGAGGCGGACCCCCCCCCCCCATTTTACAAAAAGATGCCACTAAGAGCTTTCCCCCCCATAACTGATGACTCTGTTTGTTCTACTTAAAGAACTGTAGCAAAAGACTTGTGTTCTGTGGCGAGAGCCCCGGCCCTGAAGGAGGACTTGAGTTCAAATCTGGCCTCAGACACTTAACGCTTCCTGGCTGTGGGACACTTAACCCCAGTTGCCTGGGGGGGGCAGGGGAGATCAGTGGCAGGGCCCTGCCTTCTCTTATAAGGCGGCAGCAGCGCCTGGGCCGGGAACTCCAGCTGAAACTGAGGCTAGAAGCAGAGAAAAGAGCCCCGGCTCAGGCTCACCGTGCCATGGCTGAAACCGTCTCGCAGGAAGCAGCCACCAGAAGAGACTAGACACCTACCGCCCACACATCCCCCGAAACCGTGTAGAGAAACAGCTCAAAGGCACCAGAATGACATGTCCGGGAGAAACGGGCCGGAGGCCGGAAACACCGGCCGTCCCTCCCCACTCGGACTCCGGGCACCCGCGTCTTCCACTTTCTCCCCCCTGGGCCGGCTCCCTACGGGCCGCCGCGGTCGATTTTCAGTCACGTCTGGCTCTGTGACCCCATTGGGGGTTTTTTGACAAAGATACTGGGTTGTTTTGCATTTCCTTCTCCGGGTCATTTTATAGCGAAGAAAACTGAAGCAAACTGGGTTAAGTGACTCGCCAAGGGCCGGCCCAGCTACAAGGTCTGAGGCAGATTTCTGAGCTCTGTCCCCTGGGCCTCGGCTGCCACGGCCACGGGCGTGCAGTTATGGGAGCGGGACCCCGGGTTTGTGGCTGAAACGGTTTTCTTGCTCTCGTTCTATTTCGTTTTACGCCTTTCCTTTGAACTCATTATATCTTCACATTCGTGGGGAAGTCTGGGTACCTCCAGAGCAGGAGATCCACTCCACAAACCGAGGGCGAGGGCGTCCGCCGGGCTGCGTTCCGGACCCGAAGGCAACACGGGCTTCTCCAAAGCTATCCCAGTGAAGATAAGTCGTGGCGGACCCTCCCAAGCTGGAAAAGCTCTGGGCACAAGCCAGGGGACGAGCCTGGAGAGAGCCTCATCCCCAGATTGATGGGGAAATGATGGAATTACTGCAACTGTGGCAATGCTCTGAGATTATCCACTAAATCGTGAGTGGTGGTCTTGGAGTCAGAAGAACTGGTATCTCTGATACGTTGATGCTTACCAAGGAAGCCTAGACAAGTCTCCGAGCCTCAGTATGCTCATCTTTATAATGGGCATATGTGTATATATGTATAAAATATGTATAGCCACATATATAGACACACACACATATAATATATTTATACACATATATAACTAATACTTCCTTTAGCCAGTTGTTTTGATGACCAAATGAAATAATGTAATAAGTACATTAATAATGTGATAATGTAATAATGAAATGATGTATACAGTTTTTTGTAGAGTATTTCCAAAACCTTAATGTACTATGTAAAAGATAATAATAATCTTCATTATCATTTGAGAATTCTCCTTTCTGTCTCCATTCTTCTTGTTATTTGCAGAGCTGTAACTAGGACGGGGTAGCCAGAGCTTTGACTGGGCAATGGAGGGACATAATTCCTCATAGCCGGAGAACTGTTATATCTGAGTCTCATCCTCCCTTTCATGAATCGCTTTTGCAATTAATGAAGAAATAAAGTTTTAGGACTCGGCTCAGAGGCCATCGAGCTGCTGCCGCTGCATCATGGGAGAAAGGGCGCTTGCCAGCAAGATCTCGGGTTCCCGGGGTCTTGCGATATAAGTGGGCTGAGCACCAAGCTCCTGCTGGAAGAGGTACGATAAGATGGAGACTTAGGCAACGCCACTTAGGCTACCTGACCTTGGTGGGTTGTGTTTTAATTAATATATTTCTGTTGACATCTTTTGTTTTTATATTGCTTTTATTTCTCTTATATCCCCTTTTACCACCTCTCAGAAAGCCTTGTCCTTCATTTGAAAGTTCCCTTCCTATCTGAGGTGAAGTCACATCCTAGAAACAGATTAGGGGGGCAGTATCCACACCCCCATTCCGTTCTGATACCTGGCCTCGGGGGCCCTCTCTAGAGAAGTTCTGGAGGCCCCGGGAACCTTTGGTTTTCTTCAAAACTCAGTTCAAATACCACCTTTCCATGAGGTTCTCCTGGGCCTACCTTCCACCCTTCCTGCCAGCGATCAGGGTTTCCCATCTCCAAACTTAAAGCTGTGAAGCTTTAATAGTGAAATATTAACCATTATTATTAATCACCATTGAAAATATGATCTGGAATACAGAGAGGACTGGCGAGACTTACATGAACTGATGCTGAGTGAAATGAGCAGAACCAGGAGATCATTATATACCTCAACAACGATACTGTTTGAGGATGTAGTCTGAGGGAAGTGGATCTCTTCATAAAGAGAGCTAATTCAGTTCCAACTGATCAAAGATGGACAGAAGCAGCTACACCCAGAGAAAGAACACTGGGAAATGAATATAGACTGCTTGCATTTCTGTTTTTCTTCCCGGGTTATTTCTACCTTCTGAATCCAATTCTCCCTGTGCAACAAGAAAACTGTTCGGTTCTGCACACATAGATTGTATCTAGGATATACTGTAACCTATTTAACATGTAAAGGACTGCTTGCCATCTGGGGGAGGGAGGGAAGGGAGGGAAGGGAAAAATTGGAACAGAAGTGAGTGCAAGGGATAATGCTGTAAAAAATTACCCTGGCATGGGTTCTGTCAATAAAAAGTTATTAAAAAAAAAAAAGAAAATATGATCTGTTATTATTCTTTAGTCCAGTCCTTCATTTGATGAGGGTACCGGGTATTTAGTTAGTCAAGGAACATTTATAAAGCACCTACTGTGTGCCAGGCGCTATGCTAAGTTCTAGATAGGGAAGCAACATGACTTGTCATAAGTCATAAAGTGGCAAGAACTTTGAACCCAGATTCTCTGCTTCCAAATCTAATGTCATTTCACTTCCTTTTCCTTTACTTCAACAAGCCTACTAAGTGTCAAGTCCTTTTTTTTTTTTTTTTTTTGGTATGTATGTATTTTTTCCTTTTTTTATTGTTTTCTTTTTTCTGGTTATACATACACATTAATTTTTAAAAATACAAATTTCTTTATAGATCATTTTGGGAGAGAAAAATCAGAACAAAAGGGAAAAACCATAAGAGAGAAAAAAAAAACAAAACAAAACAGAAGAAGGAAAAAAAGTGAACATAGCATGTATTGATTTATATTCAGTCTCCATTAGATGCCAAGTTCTATGCTGGAGATAAAGACAAATATGAGAACAGGCCTTGCCCTGACATTATTTTAGGGGGAAACAATATGTATCCAGGTAAGTCAAAACACCCAAACTAAAATCTAGTAAATACAAAAGAATTGGTGAGCAGGAGCAGGAACTGATAATGATGAGAGGGATCATTGTAGAAAGTGGCCCTCTCGTTGAATGGAGCGAGGGATTTCAAGAGGTTGAGGTAAGGAAAGCCTTCCAAGGATGGAGGGTACAGCCAGGGCAAAGGCCTGAAGGCTGGAACTAATTCATTCTGGACCGGGCCATAGAAGAACAAAGCAGAGTTCCGTTTGGCCGGGACTCTGAGGGGTTTGGCCGAGACTCTGAGGGTTTCGAGATCGCTTCGGTGCTCTTGGGGATCTCTCCGGCAGTGTAGACCAGACTCGTTCACACCTTCAAGGATCTGTGATTCCCTCCCCCTGAGAGGGGCCCCTCTGCAAATATGAAAATCTTCGACTTGGTCGTTATGTTCCAGAAGAGCTTCAGGATCTCACGGCTAGTAAGCAGGGAGGTGGCGTTGAAACCCGATCCGCCTGATCCTCCAGGGATCCGTGTTCCTGACCGTATTTGTGCATGTGTCCTATGTCAGCCCACGCGCAAGTTCTCTGTCGTATCTAATTCTCTCGGCTCTTAATACAGTGCTCGGTATACAACAAGAGCTTAGGAAATGTTTGCTGAGTAAACAAATAGGAGCCGAGCGGGACAATGACTTGGCTCGGGGGAGTCTGGTCCGGCTGGGAGGTTTTCCTACTGTGGCCGGATCCCTCTGGGCTGTGGGACGGGCCTGAGGGAGATCTCCCGCCTTGGTCTGTGCTGTGCACGGCCTGAGGTCTTGGGCTGATTCTGGGGGACGAGCCTCATTCCTCGTTCTCTCAGGTGTCTCTGTGTCCACCGACACATCATGGGTCAAAGATGAGCCTCTGGGAACGTGCAATAGACCAGTCCGTGGCTGTGACCCCGGAGGAGGAAGTGATGGCTTTTTTCATGAGCCATTACAGTGTCTTTCTATGTGGTCTCAAAATGGAAGATCTTCACCAATCTGGGCACCACAGGGCTGCTGAAGGGAGATTTCGAAGAGGGGGCATGAGAGCTTCACGTATTTGAAGGGCTGGCCGAGGAAGCCAGACTAGAATTGGGATCAAAGATTAGGATCATTTAAAGCCAAATTATTGGTTCAGAATTTGAACAGATTTTTAGGCTCATCCAATCCAATTTTCTCTTTTCACAGATGAAGAAACAGGTTAAAAAGGATGGAAGGATTGACCCCACATCATCTATGACTCCAGAGGACAGGGCCAGTGGAGATAGTGGGTGGAAATTGCAGGGGCAGATTTATATTTAACGGAAGGGAGCATGTCTTCAATGCTTTTAGATGTCCTAAATGTCCGTACAGGAGGTAGTGAGTTTTCTATCATCAGAGGTATTCAAGCAGAGGTTGGATGATGCCTTTCTGAAAACATCAGAGGGAGAATTTCAACTTCAGGGAGAAGGTGGGGCTAGAGGAACTCTTTTTTAAAAATGAATTAATTAAAATGTTAATTTATGGCATAAAACAAGTTCTTCCTTCTTTCTGCCTCTGGCTAATTCTGATAAAGACCTGAGCGACCACCATTTTAAACCCTCTCTGGGTTCTACCATGTTCTCTTGGCTTTCCAAGGCTAAGAACAGTTAGGAGACATTTTCCGCATCTTTCCCAGGAACTCTTCCCCAAAGGCCTGCTTTCCCATGAGCAGCCTGCTCCCAGGGACTCCATCCTCTTTTCCTGAAGTTTGGGAGACATCACTGACAGGTCCCGAGTCATTCCTTGGGTTACCGTGTGGACGCCCCTTAAATAAAGCAAGAGTGAGAAAACAAAGGGCCCCTCCGCCTCAGAACCCACGTCACCGCTGGGCAGTCTCGTCAGGGTTGGGAGCTGGAGTTTGCTCACATTGGGTCGGAAACGCGGTTCTCCAGCTGATTGTGTGGGACTCGCCATCACGCTCACATTCCCTCTGAAATGTCCTCCATTTAGCCCAATCGTAGCCCAAGGAAGACATCTAGAGAAACAGAGGCAGGCTCACGAGCTTTGTCCCTCCCAGAGGCTTAGCCACGAAGACAATATCCTATCAATTCTGATGGACGTGGCTCTTCAGCAATGAGACGAACCAGATCAGTTCCAATGGAGCAGGAATGGACCGAACCAGCTACGCCCAGTGAAAGAACTCTGGGAGATGAGTGTGAACCACTACATAGAATCCCCAATCCCTCTGTTTTTGTCCGCCTGCATTTTTGATTTCCTTCACTCTGTTTCAAAGTCTGACTCTTTTTGTACAGAAAAATAACCGTTTGGACATGTATACATATATTGTATTTAACTTATACTTTAACATATTTAACATGTATTGGTCGACCTGCCATCTGGGGGAGGGGGTGGGGGGAAGGAGGGGAAAAGTTAGAACAGAAGGTTTGGCAATTGTCAATGCTGTAAAATTACCCATGCATAGAACTTGTAAATAAAAAGCTATTTAAAAAATCATAAAAATAGTAAGGAAATCAGAAGGGAAAATTCTTATCCCACAGCCCAGGTCCTGAGAGTTTCTGGGAAACTTGCTAGACCGTCCATTGTCTCAGTCCTGGAGATGCTGTGCTGAGAACTTTGCTGGCCGTGGAGAAGGGCCAGTCTAACCGTGACCCACAGCCACTATGGCCCCCGCTAACACAGGTGCACAAAACTGGTTTAAATCCCCACTTCTCCTAGTCCAGATTTGGGAACAACCTGCGGAGGTGGACTCTAGGGCTGTTTCTCCACCCTCGTTCCCCTAGTTGACCACACACTTTTCCGAAATCGTGGTTCAGAAGGTAGCGTGATCCTCTCATTTTACAGATGAGGAGACCGAGGCTCAGAGAAATTAAATGAGATGATCAGGATTAGGCAACTAATAAATAATGAAGGGAACACCAGAAGCCTGATCTTGATTCCTTTTCGAGCTGATCATTTAATGCCACAGTTTCCCTGTGTATAAAATGGGTGAATAATAACACTTGGATTTTATTTTTTTGAAGATCAAATAAAATAATGCCTATAAATCACTTTGTAAACTTTAAAATGTTACAAATGCCAGCTGTTAATATTTATAATTAGCTTTTTAAATAAACCTTCGTTAGGGCCTTTGTTAATTCTCTGGCCAATGTGATATCGCTTCCCAATTGGTATCTTTAATTAAAAAAGTTTTTGGTGAGGCAGCTGGGGTTGAGGTCACACAGCTAGTAAGTGTTAGGGGAGGCTTAATTTGGACTCAGGTCCTCCTGGTTTCAGAACCGGAGCTGGAGCCGCCCCTGTCGTGATCACGTTGACTTTCGGTTCAATGGTCCCCACGCCCTGGTCCCTTCGTCCTTCTCTGGGGTTTTACCCGACGGCTCCATCCCAGAGCGTCCTGGGGTTGTAGTGTGGACCTCTCTGGAAGGCAGGTTAGTGAGGCTGGACTTCTCAGAATTGTGTTGCTGAATAATTGAAGGAAATGCTGGCTTTTCGTTGGAGATTAGTGGAGAGAAAAATGGCCTCTTTTCTTCCCTTCCCAGTCCTCTGCTCCCTTAATTCCAAGTCCCGAGTTAAGGACGCCTGCCGCAGAGCATTAGAACCCACGACACCGACCGTCAGAGCCAGAAGGGACCCCGGGGTGGGCCCCTGTTTCACAGATGAGGGGGCCGTGGGGGGGAGGGGGGTCAGGGTCCCGTCGAGCCCACGTTGGAGCCTGGCTGCCCTGTGTTGCCTTGTGATGGCCCCTTGAACCAAGATGGCGGCCTGCAGAGGGGCAGGGACCGGCCGGCGGGGCGGGCGCTGGCGAGATCCGGGAGGCGCGAGGAGAGCAGAAGTTGGCGAGCCGGCCGCTCTCCCCCTGCCTATCTGGGGCATTCTCCATGCACACACACATACACGCGCATATTCAGCTCCTCAATTCCAATTCCCGTTTCCATGGAAACAGACATTGGCAAACGTCAGAGACGGTGCTTTCAAACTCGGGTTTCTTTTCTAAAACTTGCCTCTACCTGACTCACAGAAGGCAAGATGCTCCTGGGGACCCCGGAGTCACCCCACCCTCCTCTTACAGGGGGGAAACTGAGGCGGGCGGGGTCCCTTACTCTGTTTACCTCCGGGTCTGCCCTGTCCCACCTGGGGCCTCCCTCCCCTCCCTCTGTGAAACAAGGGCGTCGGGGATCTGACCGCCACGTCCTCCCCGCCATCCTATCATCCTCGGCCTGGGCCACGAGCCTTCTCGGGACTCAGATTTCTCCGTCTTTAAAAGGAAAGTCCCAGGCTGGATCCCGGCTCTTGCACAGGCCCCTGGGGGCTCCTGGGCCCAGCCCCACCTCTCCGGCCCATCTCCCAGCACTTTTCCAGCACCTGCAGGGAGGGCCAAGTGCTGAGGATGCACATTCTGAGATTAAATAGCCCCGGCTTTGGGATCTCCTTTCCAGAACAAGAAGGTTCCAGCATTGTTTCCTGCACGAGACTGACCCTCTGTCCATTCCCTGATCCCAGTCTCTGTTCCATACCACTGAGCATGGCTGTGTCCTCCGCCCGCTGGCCCTCCAGTCCCAGGACCTCGGGTCCCTCCTCTCCTCATGTGGAACACTCTGGGGCCTGGAGCACTCTGGGGCCTGGAGCACTCTGGGGCCTGGAGCACTCTGGGGCCTGGGCCCCTCTCAGGCAAGATGGATTCTGGCCCAGAAGTCCAGGGCCTCCTTCCCTCCCTCCTCACAGATCCCCAGGATCATCCTCAGCCTCCAGTTCATTTGCAATTTCTTCCCAGCTGCTTTCTCCCCAGACCAGGAGACTTCAGGGAGATCAGGATGATGTCATTCAGATGAGGGCCTATCATCACTGTCCCTAGAGGCTGTAACTGCAACATAGCAAAGTCCTGGTACCAGGACGTCCTCGGTCTCCGGCTGAATCCCGGGATCAGGGCAGCCTTTCTCCACACCATCCCCCGCCCCTCGAATCCCGGCTCCACCTGGAGCTAACACCCCCCCCCCGGGGGGGCCTCTGAGGGCCTGGACGATGGACCCTGGGGGGCCTCTGAGGGCCCGGACGACACCCCCCCAGGGGCCTCTGAGGGCCCGGACAGCGCCCCCCCCGGGGGGTCTCTGAGGGCCTGGACGATGGACCCCGGGGGGCCTCTGAGGGCCTGGACGATGGACCCCGGGGGGCCTCTGAGGGCCCGGACAGCGCCCCCCCCGGGGGGCCTCTGAGGGCCCGGACTGACACCCCCGGGGGCCTCTGAGGGCCCGGACAGCGCCCCTGCTTTCACAGGGTCCCCAGCCCCCTCTGACCGGTTCCTCAGGCCGAGGGCTGGTTTC